>NC_064638.1:929740840-930043870 GCF_023864345.2 Schistocerca serialis cubense
AGCGCCTCTCCTGGGCTTGTGACCATATAGGTTAGACCCCAGATAACTGGAAAACCGCGGCTTAATTTGAGGAGTGCCGATTTCAGTTTGTAGGAGCTGATGTCCCAGACTCCACGTAGCTGTGGACCCAAGTTTTCAACAACGTACTGTCCAACCTGGTTGTGACTCCGTAATTGGCTGGACTGTGTTTACATGGAATGACCGACTCCTCTGGTCCAACTGAACCGTTCATTGACTGGAATTGATTACCTTCGAGACCATTTGCAGCCATTCATGGCCTTCATGTTTCCAAACAATGATGCCATCTCACCGGGCCTTAGTTCTTTGCGATGGGTTTGAAAAACATTCTGGACAACATGAGCGAATGATTTGGCCACCCAGATTACGCGACAGGAGTCCGATCGAACATTTATGGGGCATGATTGAGAGGTCAGTTCGTGCACAAAAGACGGCAGTGGCAACACTTACCTAACTATGGACAGTTATAGAGGCGTTTCTGAAGAAGAGAAATGTATTAACATCGAGTATAGGTTTAAGTCTGAAAGTATTCGTATGGGGAATAGCCATGTACGGAACTGAAACATGGACGATAAACAGTTTAAGCAAGAAGAGAACAGAATATTTTGAAATGCAGTCTTATTGCTTCGAAGGAGATTAACGGTCTTATTGCTGTTTACAGTAGCATCACTGTGGCCCTGGTAGCATTTCTCTTGCACATAGAAGTCCTGGTCTGATATTAGGTAGTTTTGCTCATGTGTGGGATAATATAGCAATTTCGTACTAACACCATGTTTCACGAGTACACCCCCCTCACACTATTAAAGATTGTATATGTCTGAGTCGGTCCACTCCCCTACAGAACACTAGGGAATGGCTTAAGTCAGACAAACGCATTGATTCTTCTCCTTAATACTTAAGGAATAACATTGCTTGTGAGAACCAACTGTAATTCGGTAATATCTATATTCGACTGCATGTGTGAGAACACAGTTTAATATTGGGATACAACTGTTTCACCTGCTATAATATAGAGCCTTTGTGTAACACTTATATTGCCGTTGTTGATGTATGTGTTACGAAACCCACATAGTTTACAGGGGAAGGGCAGGGTTAAAACTGAATGCAGACAGCATAATGTTTAAGCTTTTCTCGGTCTTGAGTGTATGGTTACACCCAGCCCGCCTCAATTTCCCACATTTCATGGTGCTTTTCCCCTAATTTTATGTATTCTCAGTCAGTTTACGTAATTTTGGAAGTTTTCAGCAATTTTACATATCTCGTCGTATTTCCCTGAATTTTACATATTTCCCATTAATTTGTCGTAAAAATCTCGATTTTTACCGAGTTTAGGTCATTTTTCATATTTTTCGATAGTTTTCCGTGTGTATACCGCCATATTGCTGGCATACCCAAGCGTTGTTTGATTTTATATGAGGATATTTGCATGTCCTATATACCAGCCTACTAAAATATCCTAAGAATTCCCCTCTTCCCGATAATCTGCATGCATGCATTTGGGATAGGAAGATCATGAAAAGTATAGTAACACTCGCCTCATACCTAGATGAGGCTCAACGACTGGTGCAAATAGAATCTCGTAGTCTGAAAACAAATCCGTATACTGCTACGACTCATCAGAAAGCTTGTCTGCAGGCTCATGTAGCGATTCACTTGATGAAAACTCAAAGTCTGGTTTAGTTCCACACGTTTATTTTACTTCCACTCTACCGTGTAGGGATCTGCAACAGGGAGTTGGCATGTGTACGGAGTTGATTTCTGCTGCTGCACTGATATTTTTTCCCATAAGTATATGGTCTCATTGCTTATAAGATGAGCTTCGCGTACTTTTGTTTATACCTTACAACTCTGATGCATCCTCACAATCATATCAGGACATCAACAAACTGTAGATTTCGGGTATATTTTTACCCTAGTAATAAGTTATTCGTTAGTTGACAATGTGTCGACAGCACTTAGTACCTTAGATCACGATAGTTTCCCTTCTCCATACCTACAGAGTGCGTATGCCCGGCAATATAATTTATAGATGAAAAGTTAGCAAGTTATGCATTCATACTGGAATCGTCCGCCGCTGACAGCTCTATACACATACATATAGAGGCTATGCATGAATATTACCAATCGCGAAGGCTCGATTACAACCACTTGTACACTATTTTCGACAGTGCTACAGTCCCGTAAATAGCGAAAACCTCTTCGCAAAACAATTCTGTAGGGGATGTAAGCACATTTAAATTCATCCTGCTAAAGAGCATAACATCTTCGATGCAAGTTATATTACCGATATTTCGTAATAATATTGTCTATATCCTCCAGTAGTAACAGCAACCAAGGGCCCCTGCTGCATCTATCACACCTCCTTTTATTCTCTTAAAGATCCTTGATGATTGCACAAGATCATTCGAATTCCGCTATTTTGTGTGCTAGATGTCCATTGGCAGAGTAGAGATAGCCCTTCCTGATTATTACTCTTATGTACAAGATAGAACAGCACATTAGTCGGATGGTATAGCATAGCACTGTATTCGAATGCACCCAGTGACTCACAACACATATTCTACAGGTGTGTTGAATTTGCTCTATTTTCTGCATGTCTATGTCTGTGCATGTGTTGTGGATGGATCACATGACCGAGGATAGGCCTGCATTAATTTTAGAACGTGGATACATGTTATATCTGGAACAGTGTATAGGTATGAATTCACGATGCACTACGTCCGAGACAGGGTTCGAAGGTGAATCAACCAGGCATTATATCTGGAACGTTGTCTAGAGGATGATCCGCTATGGATAGGGTTCAAAGGTGGATCCATCAGCAAGAGGACTAGACTGGGTTTATTGGAGCCATCCATGACACTCGCACAGACATAGACATTTTTGTAATATACATGTACAACCGTTTATTTACAGACACTGATTTGAGTACAAGGGATGCTCTTGTCCATCAAGCCGAAAGAAATCGCTTAACATAGATGTTTCTTCCTTTGTAGCTTAAATTCTCGCTTTTTCTTTACGCCGATGACGGTTTCAAAATGACGAGGGCTTTCTGCAGTAATCGGTAGTTTTCGCTGCAGAATAGTGGAAGATTTTTTTTCTCAATTTTGCGCAGGGTCGCCCTTTGCAGTTTGGTCGTATGTAATCAGCGGTGCTACTGTAGTTTCTTTTTCCACTTTCTTGGATGTCGCAAAATAACAGAAGCCGGCGGGAGAGAGATGTGAACTGTATTCTACAATTGAACATAAAAGAATGACTGTATAGATGCCATTCCATATTGTAATTCAACCATCTGAAACGAATGTAATGCCCTTATGCACGACCATTTATAATTTGAACATGATGAATGTTCTCAGATTACAGTGATTTTGTTCATAAAACTAAAAGAAAATGGACTGCACCTATTTTCATGGAAACAGGACGTTTATTGTCGTCACTACTGTGTTTTCCTTTTGTACAGATGCTCGCTTATAATAAATGCGTTGAAGTTAAATATATTGCTGCAATGAAATGTTTCCCTCACAGAATGGTGGGCTGTTGGATTTTATGGTGGGTAGACCTACTGTGTGTGTGTGTGTGTGTGTGTGTGTGTGTGTGTGTGTGTGTGTGTGGTCGCCCGATGCAGCTGTGCTCCGACTAGGGCGTGGCGACATTTTAAAGTCATTTATCTCGCATTGTTTAGTTGGCATGGCATCCTTTTGTTTTAGTGACTGGCCATTGCCTGGACCATCTCCCTAAAGCGGCCGGGCCGGATGAAGCCAGCGACCGTGCGCTCTTTCGTCGGGAGGGGGGGGGGGGGGAGGGTGGGAGGTGGCTGTTGTACGCCCCCAAAGAACTGTGCAGCGCATGGTATGAACTGAGGCCGGCCTATGTCCACACCATAGGTGGAGGGAGAGAGGGATGGAGAGGGGAGGGATGAGGTGAGGTAGCAGTGTCTATAATTTCGCTAGCTCCTAACCGAACATCGAAGAGAATGCACATTCAACTGCCATCCCTCTCTCCTGTTGAAATCATTTGAGACGAGGATTTTTTCCCAGTACATGTGTTGCGTTATGACCTGCTAATTACGAGTGCGGTTTTTTCACGACAATTTGGATGTGTAATTAGAACTGTGAAGCATTTTCCATCAGTTGTGGTGCAGGGTGATTGTCAAGCAATGCAGGGGCAGGTGTCTGTAGTGAACGCTAATCTCAAACAGCGATAGACACATCCTCTGCTGTATGCATATAGATAATAGACTTATTAAACTTGAGTCTTATCAACATCGACGTCTCATCAGTTGAACACAATTCCTGTCAAAATAATGAACAGCCTTTCCCCCACCAGCTTGTAAGTGAAGGGTAGAGTTTGGTTTTGAGTGGTATTATGAAATTTTTTCCCAGCAGGTGCCATCAGTTGCATGGCATCGTCAGTGTTTGAGCAGTGTTGTGATTTTAGGCGCTTGTGTAGCGCTATGCATATAGTTGTGTAACTAGGCCTGATCTTTATGATTAATTATGTAATTAGGACCAATGTTTACTTCAGTTCCCCAACAAAATAAATAAAGTACAGTAACCTAACCTTCCTCTCCTGCATCTGGACGGTTTCCATGTGCTGTGGGGTGCTCTTGGGCTTTCAGTCCAGAGGCACCCACAAATGGCACAGCCATTTTTAATTTCCCACCAATTCACGGATGGGGGGTGGGATTGGGCGTCAGAACTGGCCTCGGACAAAGGATTTCCCACTAAAATTCAAAATACCTACAAAATTCGGAATTGCCATCAAAAATCGCAATTCCCGCCAATAGGGTAGGTGGGGGAAGGTGCGGGGAGGGGGAGAGGTGGGGAGGGCAGGCCGAGGAAAACACGTGGCGTCACCTGAAGGTGGGGGTGTGTGGAGGTGTGTGGGTGGACGGTAATTAATTGATTAATTTAATTAATTTGCATATTAATTTTATATAAAAAGTGGCCTTATGCCGTCATCTCCCTACAAATAAAATGTAGTGACTTCGATCTGTTATTGAGGCTTTCGTGGTATTCGGATGGACTGATATGATAATCTGCGAGTCAGTTTAATGTCAGAATGAAGTATAATCGTCCTTATAGAGAGATAGAAATATTTTATGGAAGTTACATCGTGTTTACTCTGTGTAAGTGAGCTATACTTAGAAAGTTATGATTTTTGGGTAACACTCATCTCACAAGAGTTTCTGCAAACATGATGTCATTTCGACATCACACGCTAGGAACTGCTATCGACTTTTTAACAAAGAAGAATATGAATGTTATTGTTCCTTGTTTGACTCTCAGCAGTTTGAGCTGTCCTCTTAAATAACTGCCTAACCACACACTCGGAAATCACAAAATATTTATTTCATCCTTCGTTATCTAAAACGTAAATAACATCAAATATTGCACAACATACTCTATTACATACTAACACGAATTCTGTACTAACGAATGTAAAAATTGGTAGAAGCCGACTTCGGAGAAGATCAGTTTGGATTCCGTAGAAGTGATGGAACACGTGAGGCAATACTGACCCTACGACTCATCTTAGAAGATAGCTTAAGGAAAGGCAAACCTATGTTTCTAGCATTTGTAGACTTAGGAAAAGCTTCTGACAATGGTGACTGGAATACTCTCTTTCTGAAGATGGCAGGTCTGAAATACAGGGAGCGAAAGGCTATTTACAATTTGTACAGAAACCAGATGGCAATTATAAGAGTCGAGGGGCATGAGAGGGAAAGAATGATTGAGAAGGGAGTGAGACAGGATTGTAGCCTTTCGCTGATTTTATTCAATCTGTATATTGAGCAAGCAGTAAAGGAAACAAAAGAAAAATTCGGAGTAGGTATTAAAATCCATGGGGAAGAAATAAAAACTTTGAGTATCGCCGATGACATTGTAATTCTGTCAGAGAAAGCAAAGGACCTAGGAGCACATCTTAACGAGATGGACAGTGTCTTGAATGGAGGATATAAGATGCACATCAACAAAAGCAAAACGAGGTTAATGGAATGTAGTTAAATTAAATCAGGTGATACTGAGGGAGTTGGTTAGGAAATGAGACGCTTAAGGTAGTCAATGAGTTTTGCTATTTGGGAGCAAAATAAATGATGATGGCCGAAGTAGAGAGAATATAAAATGTATACTGGCTGTGGCAAGGAAAGTGTTTTTGAAGAAGAGAAATTTGTTAACATCGAGTATAGATTTAAGTGTCAGGAAGTCTTTTCTGAGAGCATTTGTATGGAATGCAGCCATGTATGGAAGTGAAACATGGACAATAAACAGTGTACACAAGAAGAGAATAGAAGCTTTTGAAATGTGATGCTACAGAAGAATGCTGAAGATTAAATAGGTAGATCATGTAACTAACGAGGAGATACTAAGTGGAGTTGGGGAGAAGAGGAATTTGTGGCACAACTTGACTAGAAGATGTTATTTGTTGGTAGGACACGTTAAAAGGCATCAAGGGATCAGCAATTTAGCATTGGAGAGAAGCGAGGAGGGTAAAAATTGTAGAGGGAGACGAAGAGATGAAAACACGAAGCAGATTCAGGAGGACGTAGGTTGCAGTAGTTATTCGGAAATGAAGAGGTTAGTAGCATAGAGAGCTGCACCAAACCAGTCTCTGGACTGAAGATTACAACAAGACTGTATTACATTTATCAGAATCCCAGATTTTGATAACAACGCTTACTTGTTAGATGGAAAAGAATATTAAGATGTATCGTGATGCGAACATATGTCCTTTCCTTCAGAAACCACTAGCGCTTGGTGCCGTAATTTTTAGTCTCCTGTCCTGGTTGTTATAGTATGTCTGAAAACCTTATGTCGTTGATGCGCTATGCTCTGATATTTAAGGATAATGTGACGTGTCTGTGATAAATTTTCAATGCGCCATTGCTTTGAAACGTATTCTGCAAGTCACAGACTAGTACAACACATCCAAGTATACCAAAATGAATATGACACGTCCTGCATCGATAGTTGATAATGCGTCTAAATAACGTCACGTATGCAGAAAGTCTTCTGGCATGTTAGCCGTGATTTTTACTCAGAATTGTAACATTCCTGTTCGCCGCCACCAATTTATGAGCAGTCAAGCGAAGTTATTAACTCAGGGCCGGATTGCTATTGTGAGACAGCAAATATTACGTGAATAACTATGCAGTGGTACCTCCGTATGTCGTCACTCGATGCGCCTAAATTCCTACGAATCAGTTGGTCGACAGACAACATCCTCCCAAGAACAGTAAGCGCCTGAGGAATATAAGAGGTCCGCCAAGCTGGTTACGTTATACCACAATAAAATGTGATGCACTGCTGCGGAAGATAGAAATGAGGCTAGATAGCGGTTTTCTTCCGTGAGCTCTCGTTGAATTCCGATATTGTTTTTAGAGCATTTTATTTTTATGTTTGACCTATTATTACGTATATTTTCTTGCAGAAGATGGTATAACATAAAATAGAAATTTTGACAGCATTTCCGTAAATGTTTCGATTTTGTTGGCCGTAAATAGGACGTTTGATTCACTCGATGTAAGAATAAACGGCGTAAGATCGTGATTTCGTATGTGACCACGTCAATCCAGTTGGATTACATGCTCTCTTAGGTTATATTTAATGTGGCTGTCCTATATTTACATTAGGTGAATCTCAGGACGCTCTGTTGCAATTAGAAAACACGTTTAGACTGGATGGTTGGAGCAGTCAAACTTTGTGTAACACTCATCGAACAGTTAAATTACCACGAAAATTTTTGAAGAAGCTGCTGAATCAGACTCGCGAAGTGCGGAATAGCCCCTCTTTCATAGAAATAATCGTGTCCAACATCTTTCTCGCTCTTACGGGCGATGCCACTTCTCGCCGCAGCACATCGTACAACTCACCAGTCGGGTTGCACGTCTTTGTGGCAAGAGCAGCGTACAGTGTATCAGATTTTCGTTTCACATTTTATCTTTTGAAACCTAATTTTTAACGTTATAACCACACTCGTCTCAAATTGGTTTAGTGAGGGCGCTGATGTCCTTGCTGCTGAGCGCCCAATACAAGTATCGACCTATCAACCAATATGCAGAGGAAATCATGTACATACATTGGCTAGAAAGGTTCGAATCCTGCCTCGGGCATGGATGTGTGTGATGTCCTTAGGTTAGTTAGGTTTAAGTAGTTCTAAGTTCTAGGGGACTGATGACCTCAGATGCTAAGTCCCATAGTGCTCAGAGCCATTTGAACCATTTTTTTGAATCTTGTACAGATACCGAATCAGAATTTAATTTTGTTCATTGTTCGAAGTGTTATTGCCGTGACTGTATTACTTTTGTAAAAAGGAAAGCAAACTGATCCACACTAAATGACATTCACAACACCCAAACTCTACTTCGTACAGAAAAAAATTTCTGAAAACATATTAAACGAACAAACTGACTTCAAAATCCACAGTTTTTTCAGCAATTTAAAAAATCCATTTTTCCTATAAAAAGTAAGAATTTAACAGGTATAACCATTTTGCCATGATATTACATCTGATACTTACAAAAGAATTTGTTTTGGGAATGACATCTGTGTATAGATAATAACGTAACATGGGATGTCACTAACGGAAAACCTGTTCATCTGTCAAGATGTGATGTGCCTTGTATCCCAGAAATAGCCGGACCTTTTGTACATGTATACCGATGGCTCCAAATTCAGTGAGGGACAAAATGTGGGCTGTGCCTTTCCCTGTCCACAAAAACATGTCTCAAAAATATTTCAACTGCCAAAGGAAAATTTTTTTTTTTTAGTCATAATGAAGAAGTCGATAATGTTACTAGAGAACCCACAAACTCTGGAACTTTCATCGCTCTCGTACTTTCGCCCTCTGAACTGTACCATCAGGCCACAAAGAAGGCCTTTCAACAATGGCAAGAGGACTGGAACGTATCTCAACTGTTGGGGGGATGATATTACGCCTGTGTTGTCTGTTATTCCAGGTACATCCTTATTTCGCGATGTTCACTTACCTAGATGACATATCTACTATCTGTCGTATGCCGGCCGGGGTGGCCGAGCGGTTCTAGGCGCTACAGTCTGGAACCGCGCGACTGCTACGGTCGCAGGTTCGAATCCTGCCTCGGGCACGGGTGTGTGTGATGTCCTTAGGTTAGTTAGGTTTAAGTAGTTCTAAGTTCTAGGAGACTGATGACCTCAGAAGTTAAGTCCCATAGTGCTCAGAGACATTCTTTTGCCTGTCATATGAGATTCAACCACGGAAGCTTGCCGATGCATCTCCACCGCACTGGGGTCACTCCAACCCCATACACTGCAGAAGGTGACAACAATCACATCCCCTTTGCATGTGTAAAAGGAGAGGGACACAAAATCATTTTTACAACAATTACGTCGTATGAAAGCAGATTTTTGTACGAGTGCTGCTATTCTTCTTTCTTTGAATAATCCTGCATATAACAAAGAGCTTTCCAAATTTTTACAAGCTGCCACGATATCTTTGTAATAATAACCCAGCACTAGGGACTATGTTAACAATTGTGTTATTATGTATTTTATATATATAGTTATTTTAATTTAGCCTCTGAACAGTTGTGTTTCTAGTGGACCTATTTTTTCGTTTTATACATTAACTTGTGTTAATCGTTAGTATTGTCATTTTTGTATCACTATCATGTCATCAATTTATGGATCGTTCTACAGGTCTTTCATTTATCGCTTACCTGGCGAAATGGACGTTAGCTGCCGGAGGCCAAATAAGTAAATCTCTTTATCATCTTAGAAATAGCACCATCTGTGTATATGTGGAAATGTAGCATCTTGAAATTATGATGTGATGTTCGAATTTTGTTGAGAATTTACTTTGAGGGAAAAAAAATGTTTGTATGTATGTAAGTAGGGCTACACCTACCATACCTAAAAACTGTGTAACCTCTGCTGGAAACAACATTCTTGTTTTTGTTTTAATTTTGTTGTCATGGAGTGCCACATCGTAAGATACCTATACACTGTCATCAGGACCAGTAGTAATCTGTTTCAAAAAATGATGTAGAGTGATCAAGAACGTGAAGTATTGAAATAAAAATTGCGATTTATGGCTGAAGCTTGGGAACAATGGTAGGAATTTATTGTGATAGGGAGCTTCATTTCTCCACCAGCGGGGTTGACAACTACTCGATGATCAGCAGTGCTTGTGGATGTGATGCAAGGCGTCTCCCCAAAGCATAGCACACGCGCTGGATGGGATTTAAGTCGGGTGAACGGGCAGTCCAGTCCATTCGCCGAAAATCCTCTCGTTCCAAGAGCGCCTCCACCCGTGCCGTTCTATGTGGTCGGGTATTATCATCCATAACAGTGAAAACAGGGCTGGATGCATTCCTGGACAGACGCACATAGGAAAGGAGTGCAGAAACGGAATAACGCTAACCGGTGAGTGTGCAGTTTTCAAAGATTTCCGATGGTGCCAAGATCATAAGGACTGGACCGTCGAGGAGTGAGGTCACGTGTTCTGCTCAGAGGAGAGCAGATTTAGGAAGGAAGGTTGGGTTTAACGTCCCGTCGACATCGATGTCATTTGAGATGGAGCACAAGCTCGAATTGTGTCAAGGATGGGGAAAAAATCGCCCGTATCATTTCAAAGGTACCATCCCGACATTTTCCTTGATCGGGTTAGGAACGTGACGGAAAACCTAAATCTGGATGGCCGGACGCGGATTCGAACTATCGTCCTCCCCAATGCGAGTCCATTGTGCTAACCACTGCGCCACCTCATTCGGTGAGAGCAGATTCAGCCTGAGTAGTGGCTCTGGAAGTACCTTCATATGGCGAGAAGTGGGAACACGTAATTCGCACAGGAACCTTGTCTACGTGATCGTGCTCGTGGTCGAGGTGTTACGGTGCGCGCAGGCACAATTTTGAAAGGGCGTATTGATCTCCAAATCTCTGAACACTGTACACTCACTGGTCAATGTTTTATGCATGTTAGTCCCCATGTGGGTCTTTTCAGGGGTGCATTCGGCTCTGATTTCATTTTTATGGACGACAATGCGCGACAGTATCGAACAGTGAAGATGGAGCAGTTCTTGGAACGGGAGGATATTCGGCGAATGGACTGGCCTGTGCGTTCCCCCAACTGAAATTGAATGCCGTGTGGCTAGGGCCTCCTTTCGGGTAGACCTGTCGCCTGGTGCAAGTCTTTTGAGCTGACGCCACTTCGGCGACTTGCGTGTCGATGGAGATAATACGATGATGATAAAGACAACACAACACCCAGTCCCTGAGCGGAGAAAATCTCCAATCCATCGGGGAATCGAACCCGGGCCCCATTGCATGGCATTCCGTCGCGCTGACCACTCAGCTACCGAGGCGGACTTCTTCCAATTTAAATCCCATCGAGCACTTGTGGGAAACGTTGGGAAGACGTACTACCGCACATCCACATGCACCAACAGCTATCCAGAGTACTCAAATGCGCGCCGGCCGGTGTGGCCGTGGGGTTCTAGGCGCTTCACTCTGGAGCCGCGTGACCGCTACGGTCGCAGGTTCGAATCCTGCCTCGGGCATGGATGTGTGTGATGTCCTTTGATGACCACAGATGTTAAGTCCCATAGTGCTCAGAGCCATTTTTTACTCAAATGCGCTGGTGGATGAATAGGAAGTCTTACCACAATAATTTCTTACCAAGCTTGTGGTCAGCATGGAAGCACTTTTGCAGAGCATGCACTGCCGTCCGTGGTGATCACACTCCTATTAAGAACCATTTTGTAATGTCCGCAGGATCACGGCGAGCCCCCCAGTGTAATTATTGTCTTTGAATAAAAGTGTTATTTATGTTCGTTTCATTGCATATTTCTTTCGATTACCTTCTGTACTATACTGCAGCAGTTCTTTCTGTGTGTTGCATGGGGGCTTAATTATTATTATGAATGCAAATTCTTTTTAATTTTTTTTAGTAGCTGTAAGTCCTATTACGAAGTCTCGTAAACGGTTGGCCCTGACTACTGTTAGTACGCAATCTGACTGCATAGAACAACAACAAAGAATGAAATGAAATTTCCGTTAACACAATTAATTAATTAAGTCCCCAGCAACTATAAAACCAACGAAACAACAAAGCACAAGTGTAACTGTTCTGGTGTGGAGGTGTGATTCAACGTCCACATCTGGCACGGTTCTTCTTCAATATGACAAGATATTTTAAATACCATTTATACTGAAGTAATTAAAAAAAACAGAAATACTATAATTGCACATAGAAACCAGAAATACAGTCTAATAGAAGAACACGAGCCAGATGCTTTGTTGACTGAACCTGTAACCAAGAGGCATTATTGTTTAACACATTTGAAATAAATAAATAAGAAAATTTTCTTTTACCTTTATATATCTTGACGAAAAGTACTCTGATCATTACAATATCTCCATTCGAACAGCATCTGGTGTCTAGCTCATCAAAACATCTGCACACAACATGGCCTCAAATAGTACAGGTATCAACATCCTCTCTCCAAAGCACTAACTACCACCACATCTCAACAACGACTGACTACTGCTACTTCTCAACAAGCACTGCCCACTGCTGCTTCACAATAAGCACTCTCCACCACGACTTCTCGACAAGAACTGCCAGTGGAGGCGGCTGAATAATACTCTTTGGCGCAATCTCTGGCACTGTGGCTCAGTGTAGCCACCTTTCAGTGTCATCCAAGTTAGTTGGCAGTGACATGTCATGAGAAAATTACTTTCGTCCTTAAGGTTTGCACACCAGTATATACATCTCCCACACGAATTAAAAGTGGTGGCAGATAATAAAGTATTAAAAACAAACTGAAATATTTGCTGTTTGACACCACCTTCTACTCCACACACCAATTTATGAGTTGAGTATTTCTGTATGTGGTTGGGTTACACACATTAAACTTTATTGTAAAGTAAAAAATTAAAAACCCAATTATGTAAATTGCCAGCACGTTTACACAGAAAAAATATAACTCATTCTTAAAACTTCCGACACGTTACCACATCGCACCAATTGTAGCAAAATGCACGAAACATCCAAATAACTAATTACCATAATTTACTAAATGGAACACTACTACAAATACGACGTTTTCTGGTTCCAAGATTTGATTACGTGTTGGATAACTTAAAGGAGGCAATATTTTCGACAAGTTCTTTGGATACTAGACAGTAGCTGGCCGGAGTGGCCAAGCGGTTCTAGGCGCTACAGTCCGGAACCGCGCGACCGCTACGGTCGCGGGTTCGAATCCTGCCTCGGGCATGGATGTGTGTGATGTCCTTAGGTTAGTTAGGTTTAAGTAGTTCTAAGTTCTAGGGGACTTATGACCTCAGCAGTTGAGTCCCATAGTGCTCAGAGCCATTTGAACCATTTGAACTAGACAGTAGACGCATGAGCCCGTCATGGCAACTGTAACTTGTGTATTGTTTAAAATCTTTGATACGGACACCACTGAGGAATTTTAGCAACCAAGAACGAAGACAGCAGTGCACTTAATAACGAAAATATCCATAAATGCGTTCCTCGAATGATTAAGTCTAGAGAATTTACGCAGTCAGGGACTTAAGCGTGTGTGATCTCCGAATTCAGCGTCCTCATATGAATGACGGATTGCACTGTAGTAAGATTTGGAATTTAACAGCTGATGTTACTACAAATTCTAGTCATCTATTAGGAAATCCACTTTAATTATGACGCACCTTAGGATCACGTAAATTTTTGGGTCCAAGTATTTCGTATCCAACATTTAGAACAATAAGCATAACAAGGAATGTACAAACGGACGTATTCGAATAACTTCTGAATTAAGCAGTTAAGTAATTCCTACTCTGTAGAATCGACCAGATAATTTCTTTGTACAGTGTTTTTCTTCGGCTTATTCCTTCGAAATAAACGATTTCGGAAGAATCTTTCTCTATTTCGACATAGCCATTGAGATAATTCAAAACCGCGATTCTTGTGGTATTCTGTGTGATTCTATTCATCTTTATGCATCTCTTGAACCCTTGTAATCATTGCTGCAAAAGGAAAAAAAGCTTCACTTAGTTCAAGACTAAACCAAAAGTGAGCAAGACTGAATGTGGATGGGAAAGAAACTATTCGAATGCTTTTGATCTGTACTAGATATCCAAAATGCAAGACATAACTATGTTCCACAAAATTTCGGGCGCTTCAGGCCGGAACAGCGCTGCTGCTACGGTCGCAGGTTCGAATCCTACCTCGGGCATGGATGTATGTGATGTCCTTAGGTTAGTTCTAAGTCTAGGGGAGTGATAAACTCAGATGTTAAGTCCCATAGTGCGTACAGCCATTTGAAAATTTCGGTAGAACTGCCGGATGTATGTAACTTCCTGCCATAATATTTCGACCCAGAGTCTGCTGGCCATCTTCAGGTGATACTGGCGAAAACGCACCGACCTCTGGTATTTAAGGCCCCGCCGGCACATGCGTGGTGGATTCACTTGGCGCTGCGCATGAGCTACTTGAGCGCTTTCGATTCTGCTGCGCCGCGCACCCTCCGTGGTGAAAACTCGCCACATCGATATCAATTCGGTTGTCTTTCCACGGTTCCATCACAGAACTACGCCGGCTACTGAGGACACGAAGTTTTTCAACGATTGGATGCGATGCCTAATTCAATTACAACCACTGTCTCAATTAAAAAGAGACTTACAGTTAGAGAGTCGTATTTCCACGGATTCATTAATAATAGAACTCCAAAATGGGCCACAATTTTTGTGTCACTGTTGACAGATTCCTAGAGATACGATATTTTTGCATGAAAGATTGCTTTTACTTTATGTTTTCTTAATATTCTGCCTATTTGCGTTGAAATATTGTTAATATATGGTAATAGGCAGTCGTTTTAAAGGTCTCTTCCTCTTCTTTGCTCTGTCGCTTATAGGTCTGCAGCGCTCTCTCCACTTGCAGGGATGAATATCCATTCTTCAGAAATACAGTCTGTAGGTGCTCCAGTTCTGTTGGCAAACTATAGGCGTCAGAGATGACCTGGGCTCGGTGAATCAAGGTCTTCAGAACACCCATCGTTTACCGGGCGGTGGCAACTAGCGGCTTGCTAGTAAAGATCTGTATGAGGGGGCTTTCTCTATACAGAATGACCACTTGTGCCATCGCTCTTACGTCGTTCTAAGACGTCTAAAAACGGCAAGCAATCCTCCTCCTCGAACTCCATAGCAAATTTTATATTTTCGTGTATCGAGTTCAGATATTGTAGGAACTCTGATAGACGATCCAAACCATGAGGCCAAACTATAAAAGTATCATCAACATATTGCCAAAAAACTGTTGGTTTAGAAGTGACTGAAACGAGCGCTCGTTCATCAAAATCTTCCATGAAAAGATTGGCCACCAGGGGAGACAAAGGACTCCCCATGGCGACACCGTCTGATTGATCATAAAACTCGTTTTTAAATAAAAAAAATACGTACAGGAGAGTATATACTCATACAACTCCAAACCTGTTGCCAATGAGATGTAGTGAGTCCACAAGAGGTACATTTGTAAAAAGTAAAACCACATCAAATGTGACCAACAAGTCATTACTTCGCAGCTGCAATAACTTAAGTCTGCTGATGAAATCACTAGAATTATTCACGTGATGTGGACATTTTCCTACCATTAGTTTGAGCAAAAACGCGAAGTACTTTGCTAAGTCGTAGGTTGCTGCTCCAATATTACTCACAGTTGAGAGTAATGGCAGTTTTCGCCAGTATCACCTGAAGATGGCCAGAAGACTTTGCGCCGAAATATTATGGGAGGAAGTTACTGAGATCCGGTAGTTCTCCCGAAATTTTGTGGAACAATATGTACGCCGGCAAAATTTAAATCCCACAAGTCATAGCCATTCTTAGCAATAACTGTCTGTAGTTCCCCCTGTATTACTAAAAAAATCATATCTGGTTTCAGCGTCTTCTGCTACATATACGTGTTACTTTCTTCTAGTCGCTTTCTAGCGACTGAATTGATACTGAGCGCATTATGAAAAAGGATGTCAAAAAATGTCCACATAACAGATCATACTGAAACCCAATCACTACAACTACAGTCACGGGAACTTCTTTGGACTACAGCTAGACAGAGAAAGAGAAATCAAAGTAAGGCGGTACTGAAGAATGATAGTGATACCCGTGAAAACAGACCAGTTCGCTAGAATAATAACTTGTAAAGGATACATAGTGATGGTACGTTTCTGTAGCCTCATGAAACGAAGAAATTCCGTTCACGCACAGTTTCGTTCATGCTGTACTTAATACTACCATCATGGCTCAAAATGCTATATTTGGGCTGCTTATTTTATTTGTTCACATTTGTGTGCAGGACTCATCGTATACTCTTTCATTTTTCAATAATTTGTCACCCTGTGTCATGATGCCTCATGTGTAATAACGATCATAATTCTAAGGCTCCACTTTTGCTCTTTGTAATGACCTAATTCTAGTGATAAAAAAATGTTTACCACTAGGATTCAGATTGCTACTTACAGTTCGGATTTTTATGACCTCATCTAGAGATGAAGCTTGAGAAAATAAATGTATATAACTTGCAAACAATACGTGACAGTGCCAGGAAATGGCAAAAACACGTACTTACGCAGAATGTGAATGAAACTATCGGATTGCTTTCGAAGCTTGAAGTTACAGGTGGTGTAGCATCTCTAGAATCGGAGCCACTTATAACTACAGCGAAAGTAAATGAAGACACAAAGGAATTGTAGTACCTAGCTTGCGCCTGTATGTGATGGAGACACTTAACATTTATAATGTCATCTCACTTGGTAGCCTATATGCTACTTACGACAATTTTGTAAGGCCTGCGTGTTACAGGCAACTATTAATATCACCATTGTTTACCTTGATGTTGTAACCTGTAGCCGGCCGAAGTGGCCGTGCGGTTAAAGGCGCTGCAGTCTGGAACCGCAAGACCACTACGGTCGCAGGTTCGAATCCTGCCTCGGGCATGGATGTTTGTAATGTCCTTAGGTTAGTTAGGTTTAACTAGTTCTAAGTTCTAGGGGACTAATGACCTCAGAAGTTGAGTCCCATAGTGCTCAGAGCCATTTGAACCATTTTTTTTGTAACCTGTATGTGTCCTAAGATCCGATGATGGCGGCTTTAGTTTCGCCGAAACCGCTAATCATGGAATAAAACGAATTCCTGCGATCTTGGCTACCAGTTTATTGTTTTTTAAGCAGCTAGATCGCTCCTACATGAGCACAATGTGCTCCCTACGGAATTGCAGATGATGGCGGCTTTAGTTTCGCCGAAACCGGTAATCATGGAATAAAACGAATTCCTGCGATCTTGGCTACCAGTTTATTGTTTTTTAAGCAGTTAGATCGCTACTACATGAGCACAATGTGCTCCCTACGGAATTGCAGACGTTGACTGCAAGCGGGTATTGATTGAAATGAATGGGGAAAGTTAAAAATTTGTGCCGGACAGGGATTCGACCCCGGGTCTCTTGCTTACTAGGCAGATGCTCTGACCACTTTTGTTTTTATTTATATTTTTTTTCTCTTTTGTCACTTTATTCGTTACTGTTCGTGTCATTTGGCCTGGGCGAAAGTCACATGACATCTACACAAGCTCATCGTTGCCAGCCGTCTGACCGAACACACTGGACAATTTTGCCGGCATCACTAAGCCATCCGGAGACATTGGTCATTGCAACCGCATGGTCTACCCTAGCATGCCTCCCATAACAACCGAATTTTCAACTTATCCACACGCCACTAATGCAGTGCCCTTGCCTATTATCCTTTTACTCGCGGCATATCGCCGATTCCCATAAAAGATCGAGCCTGTGTGAATCTGCACTGAAGGGATCATTGGCTGTTTCGCCTTATTTATACTAGTATGTCCGAAAGTGCAGACACTACATATATAGAAAATAAATGAATAAGAAGATTAGATCAATAAATGAAACTCTAGGCGTCTATAGATCATGTGACATATGACTCACCATAAGACCTATAGATACTCAGTACCACATGCTATTCATTTACTTTGTCACGATTGCCTTGTTAAAACAAGGACAGCGAAAGCTGTAACCAAGAAGCTCACACAATGTACATGACGTGCCATATCAAATCCAGGAATGTGAACAGCCTGCGTCTTCGCTGTCTTTATGAAACACTTGGCATGTTAACGCGCAGATAACGTGAGGCATAAAAGAACTCACTGGCAGGCTGCCCTCTGCACAAAGAGTTCTTTGTGCTATTATTTTTATGTAATCCATTTTCAAACATCATATGAATTTCAACATCTGGTCACTGATAATAGTCATGCTTGTTGTGATTCTCCAATAGTTGTTTGGCTCTGAGCACTATGGGACTCAACTGCTGAGGTCATTAGTCCCCTAGAACTTAGAACTAGTTAAACCTAACTAACCGAAGGACATCACACACATCCATGCCCGAGGCAGGATTCGAACCTGCGACCGTAGCGGTCTTGCGGTTCCAGACTGCAGCGCCTTTAACCGTACGGCCACTTCGGCCGGCAGTTGTTTGGGACTAGCCTTTTGTAAACCTAGATAAAAGTACATTTTGAGACGCTACAAGAACCTGTAAATGGGTAATAAACCTACCGATTCACAGTGGGCAAGAATCCTGAAAACCTGTTCAAAATTGTAAAATTCTCCTCCAATACGGCAAAAATTGGATAACGGGATTTCTGGTCGTTCTGATGACGACCTTCATATCACAACTGAAAAATTCAAAATAGCGGATCCCATATGGCGAAAAGAATCCGGAAAAATTCATGAAGTGGACAAAAAATGTTTTCGGTGAACATTTATAATTTTAATGGTAAACATTATTACAAAACTGCCTCTACTACCGTCTTTATTACAGAAAATATATCTTAGTAACAAAAATGGAAAGTTTTATAGGCCTTCTTGTTCTTCATTTCCTTCTTCATCTTCTTCGTCACCGACATTTGTATCCTCTTCATTATCCTCAGCATCTGTTTCCTCGTAATCCTTTGCAGCAAGTACCAACAGGGCAACAGCTTCCGACGACGAAGTGTCAGAGATTGTTTCCGCAAAGAAGACATATATAATGGCAAAATATAATTTAACGAAACAAAATTTATATAGGTAAAGCTGATGAATATGAAACAACGTAATTATTTTATAAATAGTAATTTTTATATTTTAAATATTTTTTATATTTAGTAATTATATTTTTATTTTCTAAAGCTTATTAGCAATGTTAGAGAAATAACATTGTATGATTAAGTGTATTACCCGTTTTTAGTAAAAGTTTCACTTCTATTTTCTCGGTGTAAATAACGGCATTTTGCAACTGTCGCTATAAAAAAATGGCCCAAAGCAGGAGTTGTGGCTAGTATCTGCACTAAAAGGCTGATTCGAGAAGATAATAGGGATCTAAAACTAATCTCTTTTTTCGTTCTAGTTTAATAATTTTTTTACTTGTATTCGGGCAACAAGTTGATTAACAAAAACTACTTGTTATTAATGATTAAATAATGAAACAAGTGTTTGTAATTAAGTCATGCCTTCAGCAAAAGCCTCCATTAAAAAAAAATACCTCCGCTTTCGCTGAACAAAAATATTTCATCGAACGAAATTCAGCTTTCCAACATTACTGAAGCCAACCTATAAACGAAAATTCGTAGCTCCGAACTTTTTTGTTATTTATGGCCACTTTTTCTGGATTCTGTCCCAATATGCGATCAACTGAAGCCGGAAAGGGAACATTCGGACTGTCTCTAACCAGATAATTTATATATAACACGGAGAATAACGGTCTGTAACACTTCCTTTATGAAGGCCCTCCTGATACTTTCGCTTCTGACAAAGTATTCTGAGTTCCCCTTTCCAAGAAGTACTGAATCTAAGGGCTTACTTGCTCTAAACACTTATTCCACTTAATGCGTGTAAGTGCGGCGTTGTATCGCCGGTATCACAAAACTTGTTTCAAACGAAGTAGTCATGGACCTAAAGTTTGACTGAACAATGTTGTGCCATGTTAGGCATGGCCCTTTCAGCTATGATCTGTCCTTCCTTTCTGCTAACCTGTATGTCAGATCACGAGGGCTATTACGTGCTGGGCATGAAATTAAATGTGGATACCAAACCTCTGTGCGACTTTGCACTTTTCAGACCGAAGAGTCATAGTAATTTCCAGAAAGAAAAGAAGTCCCACCAACGATAGAGGACTGATCTCAAGACCTCCACATAATTAGCTAAGTGCTTAATTAACCCACAATGTAACTAAGAAACCCCAGACTGCTTTCTTTATTGCAGTATCTCGCAAATAGTCACGTGTGCTTAAGGAATTTACGAGGCTCGCGAGATATGCGACTTTTTAAGTTTTTTACTTAATTAACATAAGCAGCGATAGGAAAGTTGTTTAACGTTTAATGGCAGTGGAATCGTATTTGTGTGAGCTGCAGGGTGCAACCTGCTAGGTTATCGCACGCGGGGCCCAAGTACAACAAATGGCACATTCCATAACTGAGCAAAGTGTGTTCTTCCTGCGGTGTTGGAATGAGCAAGGACTGCCACGTTAACCGCTTCTGATTTATCCAAGCCAACTTATTAGACGAGTTGCAAATTAAAATAATCGAAAAACTACAAATCTGACGATTGAAACTGCAACACCAGTAAGAACAGAGATATCGGAATTTTACTTGTTGTGAATATTCAGTGTAGTTGGAAAAATATATGATTTAATTTGTTGGTGACTTGCAAAGTGCGAAATTCAGTACAGAAATCCGCAACCTCAGGCAGCAACAACGGATCTATTCCGACTGGTTGTCGAGTCGAAGAGAGATTGAGCGACAGTTGCGGATTCGTCATTCCATGCTGTTTCTGCTCTGTATCAGATTTCATCAACCGTAGTAGCTGGCGAGCGGTGGCACAGCAGTCGCTCGGCCACCCATGGCCAGATGTTTCCAACAGGCGAGAGATTTGACCAGGGCAACAATCGAACACTTGCTGTGTCGGCGTTGGTCAGGACAGCACGGACAACATGCGGTCTTGCGTTATCTTGTTAACAACAATAATGCCGTATGACCAATGGCCTGGTACAAGTATTACAATTGGACGCCACATCGGCGACTTGCGCGACCATGAACCAACGGCAACCGGCGTACCCACACGGTCACTATGCATTAACCAGGCCCAACGTCGTCGGGCAAAGAACAGTACGGGATGACCAGGCAAGAGGTATACAAAAACATTTGTTTGTATTTCAGTACCTATTAAAGTTCATACCTTCATTGTACAGTATTGTACATAGGAGATCAAAAATTTTTATGAATGTTAGCACAGTTCTATGTGGGCACCGTTTGAAGCTCGACAGATATCTAAACGGTACTCCACTTCTCGCCACATGTTCACAAATATGAGAGGAAGGTCTCTACTACGGCGTAGATCCGTTCTCCCAAATCTACCAGATCTCCAGACCTTTTTTCTGTAAACAATGTCCTTGATAAGTCACCATGTAATGAAATCCAGCAGAGTCGGATCCGGAAACTGAGGGGAGCAGGAAATTGGACGCCTCCCCCTGCTCCGATCCAACGCTCAGGAGATCAACAATTTTTATGTGTGTTCGTAGAGTTCAGTGTGTGTACAGTTTGAAGCTCGACTGATATCGAAACGATACTCCACTTCTTGCCACATGTTCATCAGCATCAGAGGTGTTATGGCCTCTACTGTGGCGTAGATCTGTTTACTGCGGCGTAGATCCGTTATCCCAAATCTACCAGATCTCAAATCTCTGTTCTGTAAACAGTAAGCCCCCATGCAGTGAAATCCAGCAGAGTCGGATCGGGGGACCGAGGGGGCCAGACAATCGGATGCCATCCGACTTTCCGATCCAACACTCAGGAAACGTCTCAGGCAGGAATGTGGTAACATCTTGATGATGGGTGAGGCACCATCCTGCTGGAAAATGACGTCGTAACTGCGTAGTTCGCCAAAGTGTCGAGATAGGTATGCTTTGTCACTGTAGGCTCCATATTAAAAAATAAAAAAAATAAAAAATAAAAAAAATGAACCAGTCACACCATTTTTATGTAATACCAACCAGATATTGGTGTGTCATTTTCGTACTGAGTCAGTTCTCTTGAAATCTCATGTCGCCATATTCGACCGTTACGTCGGTTAGTTTTGCCACGGATGTAAAGGTAGATTCATCACTGAGCAGCACTCCACTGACGTAGTCGTTGTTTTCGTCTATACGATGCAACATTTCAAAAGAAAAATCACATCGTCTGCCGTGACCCTGAGGCTTAATGTGATGCAAAAGTTGTAGTCTGTTAGCACTCAACCAGACACGTTTGTGTACAATTTCGCGCGCCGTCGAACGGGGGACGTTTATTTCTAATGGTTTTACCTCGGCTTCTACCGAATGCTTCGCGCAATTGTTCCACGGTCTCTTCATTCACTTGCGTTTTAGGATGTTTTACAACACTTGAAATCAAATTTCCCGTTTCTCGAAGAGTTCTGTCCCACTGATAAATGGATTTGCATGTGGGAGGATCCACGTTCCATTCTCTTATTGCAAGCCTCCGAACACGTGTAATGCTAACCACAGCACACACTGCACCTTTCGTTGTGGCGTCCACATGTTGACTGTCAGGCGTGCGTCTGCCTGCTGCACAATAAACATTTGTGCGCAAGCACCACACGATTCAGCGCTGTTCATGAAATGGCGAGGATCACATCTTGGAGATTGTCTCTATAGATTGCGTATTTACCCAGCAACATAAAATGAGTTGGGCGTTTGTTTGTGTATATCTCTAGTCGGGACACCCTGTATTTCCAACATGAGAAGGCAGTGAAAGGAACCTCGAACATTGGCCACATTGCGTCCGGTATTGTAACTCCAGCTGCCGTGCCTGTATGACAGCGACAGTCACACATGTATACGTCCGTTGTGATGCTACATACGCAAACAGGACTAGTCTAACAAGACAACGTGGCGCCACTCTTGTGTCTAGTATACTTGTCAGAAAGAAGAGACACCATATGCATGTAAGTATATAGTTCTGGCAATACCGGCCATGACTTTCTTCTTCTGTGCGGGTGCACACATATTCCCCGAACTCTTACGGGACTTGGTAAGATTGTCTTCCACGAGTAATGAGTGTGTTGGGGTGGGACACTACAAATGTAGTGTGTGGACATACAAGGTAAGAATGTGGGTCTCGCGGGAGGCGTGCGCGAGATAGTCCCTGCAGTTGCGCTGTCCTCTGTACCCTGGGTTGCTCAGATGGACAGAGCGTCTGCCATGTAAACAGGAGATCCCGGGTTCGGGGCCCGGTCGGGGCACACATTTTCACCTGTCCCCGTTGATATATATCAACGCCAGTCGGCAGCTGACGGTATTAATATAATTCTAATTCCCTTGTGTCTAGAGTTGTCCTTGGCCGCCTAAGAGTTGGCGCACCTCTCCCTGCTGACGCGTCAGGGGAAGCTGCAACAGTGGTCGCCATTCTGACAATCGGTGGTGTTCAGACGTCGTCGCACTGATTTAAGGTACATCACGCAGCTCTACGACCCTCCACGGCCGAGAGAACAATATATGTGTCCTCTCGGAAGGAAGGGAGATTGGCATTTAACATACTGTCGAAAGCGAGTTCATTAGGGATGGAGCACAAGCTCGGATTAGGGAAGGATAGTGATGGTAATAGGCCTGTCCTTTCAATGGAACTATTCAGACATTTTACTTAAGCAATTTAGGGAAATCATGGGAGATCTAAATCTGGATGGCCAGACGGGGATCTGAACCGTCCTCCTCCCGAATGCGAGTCCAGTGTGCTAACCACACCACAACTTCGCTCAGTTGTCCTCTCAGGCGCTAGGCATTTGTTAACATGCAAAAGATGTTATCGACGAAGTAGATTCAGGTGTGGAGGATGCGTATTGTTTCCCTTGGACACGAATAACACAGAACAAAATAATCGACGTGGAACTTACACAGTAGACAACAGATAAGCAAATAACCACGAAAACTGCTCTGACAGAAACTGAAAGTATTACACCATGAAACATCAGTCAGGCATTTATTAAACTTTGTAGAGTTGTTCACCACGTAACTGGTATTAATTGATTAAATTTTCATTCCATTTTGAACTGCTGTCCCTCATCAATATCAGTACGAGATTTGGCCTCCACTAGCACGAATAAACTTTGGTATTCGCAATGGCACGCTAACAAAGAGCCTCAGAATATCTCATTTGTAATAAATCTCACAGCCTGAAACACGTGCAATGTCACTTCATAAAGACTGCTGGCTGGAGGCTGAAATGAAAGTACAGTGTGTTCCAAAAACCACCGATGAGCTTTAGGAAGAGGTTTCTTACACCAAAACAAAAAAAGTCTGGTAAACATGAGTTCTAAAATGCATACCTTAAGAGCTATGAGCACTTGTTCCTCTTCAATATTTTGAAATACATCTATCCTACTGCAAGCTCCTTGCTCCCCATATTTTGGGAGGAGGTAGCATGGATCAAAGCAAGAAAAAAGTGGTCAGTAAATATGGACTCTAAAATGCATACCTTATGAGCTATCAGCACTTGTTCACTAGAACAGATGTGTTTCACACTAGCAAGCAAGTGCTCATAGCTCTTATGGTAAGCATTTTATACCCAAGTTCACGCGACATTATTTTCTTGGTTTGGTCCATACCTTCTAAAGATGAACCACCTTCATGTTGTCTCTCTACCGTTCCACTCTCGAACGACACGCGGGAAAAACGAGCACTTAAATTTTTCTGTGGGAGCCCTGATTTCTCTTATTTTATCGTGATGATCATTTCTCCCTATGTAGGTGGGTGCCAACAGAATGTTTTCGCAGTCGGAGGAGAAAACTGCTGATTGAAATTTCATGAGAAGATCCCGTCGAAATGAAAAACGCCTTTGTTTTAATGATTGCCACTCCAATTCAAGTATCATGTCTGTGACACTATCTCTGCTATTTTGTGATAATACAAAACTAACTGCCTTCTTTGTACTGTTTCGATGTCATCCGTCAGTCCCACCTGATGCGGATCCCACACCGCACAGCAATACTCCAGAATAGGACGGATAAGCGTAGTGTAAGCAGCCTCTTTGGTAGACCTGTTGCACCTTCTAAGTGTTCTGCCAATGAATCGCAGTCTTTGGTTTGCTCTACCCACAATATTATCTATGTGATCTTTCCAATTTAGGTTATTTGTAACTGTAATCCCTAAGTATTTAATTGAATTTACAGCTCTCAGATTTGTGTGACTTATCGCGTGGTCGAAATTTAGCTGATTTCTTTTAGTACTCATGTGAATGACTTCACACATTTCCTTACTCAGGGTCAATTGCCACTTTTCGCACCATACAGATATCTTATCTAAATCATTTTGGAAGTCGTTTTTATCATCTGATGATTTTACAAGACGGTAAATGACAGCATCATCTGCAAACAATCTAAGACGGCTACTCAGATTGTCTCCTATGTCGTTAATATAGGTCAGGAACAATAGAGGCCCTGTAACACTTTCTTGGGGAACGCCGGATATTACTTCTGTTTTACTCGATGACTTTCCGTCTATTACTATTAACTGTGACCTTTCTGACAGAAAATCACGAATCCAGTCGCACAACTGAGGCGATACTTCGTAGGCACGCAGTTTGGTTAGAAGACGCTTGTGAGGAACGGTGTCGAAAGCCTTCTGGAAATCTAAAAATATGGAATCAATTTGACATCTCCTGTCGATAGCACTTATTACCTCATGAGTATAAAGAAGCAGTCGTGTTGAACGATATTTTCTGAATCCGTGCTGACTATGTGTCAATAAATCGTTTTCTTCCAGGTACTTCATAATGTTCGAATACAGTATATGTTCTAAAACCCTACTGCAAATCGACGTTAGTGATATAGGCCTGTAATTCAGCGGATTACTCCTACTTCTCTTTTTGGGTATTGGTGTGACTTGAGCAATTTTCCAGTCTTTAGGTACGGATCTTTCTGTGAGCGAGTTGTTGTATATAATTGCTAAATGTGGAGCTATTTTATCAGCATACTCTGAGAGGAACCTGAATGGCATACAATCTGGACCGGAGGCCTTGCCTTTATTAAGCGATTTAAGCTGCTTTGTTACACGGAGGATATCTACTGATCTACAGATCAGGGAATTGGGTAAAACTGTGAGAATCTGTGGAATTCCTTAAGGAGATTATGGTCTCCACCGCAATGTTGGGTCTTGCAATTATCCTGCTGGAATATGCTATTTGATACTCCGGTCGTGTAGAGTATGACAACAGAGTTTACCATTCTTTCCACATTCTGACGAATAATGTCTAGAATCACTATTTCCTATGAGCTTCAACCATACCGTTTACGGACAATTAGGCATCGACCTGACAGCTGCGAACAAACGCGGAACTCATCGCTGAACACCGCAGGATGCTACTTAATGTGCCAGTTGGCACTGTCTCTACACCATGCAAGTGTCGGTTGTGTATGGTGTGCTGTCAACCGGAGGCGACATGTAGCAGATCGAGATCTCAAACCAGCTTCCAGTGATATGTTCGTTGTGACACTCTCCCTCCAAACTCTCTCCAGATTTCAGTTGTGGTGATCGGTCTATTCATCAGAGTCAGTCGGATAATCCTACAAACTCCTCGTGGTGTAGTCTTTCTGGAAGGAGACGTACCTACTCTTCTTATCGCTGTGTCGTCCTGAGCTCATATCTGTGTGATGTTTCCATGTCCCTCATGCTGATGATTGGACCTTTCTCAAAGTTAGAAAGATGGTGATAATCTGCCCGTGCACGTCCTCCGGCTATACTGCGTTGTGATCTCCACCTGAAAAATACTGGCAAGTTAGACACACCCAACAGCCATCAAGTACTCACACAACTTTTCACCTGTGTGAATGGCTTTCGACTGTACTGAAAATAATGTCGCATAACGATGACCTAATTGGGCGCATGAAGCACTCTCAAGCTCACATATACGGATGTTGTAAATGTAACGCACACAAGAATTCGTGGTTAGTTGTATCCATCCAGTGTTCTCACTACCCGTGCCGTGTTCGTTTACATCGAGATAATGGAGGTTCGGTAGAACGGGCGATTGCACAAGTTTACTTTTCAAACTGGCTCTGAGCACTGAGGTCATCAGTCCCCTAGAACGTAGAACTACTTAAACCTAACAAACCTAAGGACATCACACACATCCATGCCCGAGGCAGGACTCGAACCTGCGACCGTAGCAGTCGCGCGGTTCCAAACTGAAGCGCCTAGAACCGCTCGGCCATTTACTTTTCATATCCTGTGGAAATATGTTCCGAAACTTTTAAGGGCAACGAGGTAAGCCGAAGTCGTTCAACATGCGACGACAGGATTTCCTGCCCAGTTGAGATGCTCATCCAAACTTACACCCAAGCTCCTCACTGTTTTTGATAAGGCATTTCAGTGAGCATTGACTGAAAAAAAATACAGTTAAATGCTACGAGGACGTGCTGAAAAGTAATGACTCCGAATTTTTTATGTGAAAAGTCTTACAGATTTTTAAATAAAACAAACGTAAGTAACATTCTACACCTTTATTAGTCATGACTACATATTCGCAGCCATCTGCCGCTAGAGAGATCCGAATGATAACGCGTAACATGGCGGTGTGTAATTGTGGTGCTTGAGAAACAGCGTGTTGTAGTCGAGTTTCGAATTCGAATAGTTCGTCCGCACGTGGTGCACCCCCTCCTTCAGCGTGATACTGACAGACCACACACGATCGCTGCGACATCTGTAACAGCCTGATGCCTTGGGTTCACTGTCACTGGTCATCCTCTTTACAGCCCCGACTCGGCTTCATCAGACTTTCATCTGTTTCCAAAACATGAAGAACAAAAATGGTTCAAATGGCTCTGAGCACTATGGAACTTAACATCTTAGGTCATCAGTCCCCTAGAACTTAGAACTACTTAAACCTAACTAACCTAAGGACATCACACACATCCATGCCCGAGGCAGGATTCGAACCTGCGACCATAGCAGTCGCGCGGTTCCGGACTGAGGCGACTAGAACCGCTTGGCCACCGCGGCCGGCGTGAAGAACACCTTCGAAGACTTCACTTTGATATTGATGAAGTGGTGCAAGCAGAGATGAGGCTGTGGCTCCGTCAACAAAGTGTCGGTATCAATAAACTGGTCTCTCGTAGGGAAAAATGTGTTCGTTGCCAGGGTGACTATGTTGAGAAATTAATATATAGACATGAAGAATAAAGAATCAGAATGTTAATAACGTTTTTTTTCTTATAAAAGAGTCGAAGCCATTGCTTTTTAGCACGCCCTCGTATAAGCTTCTCCGTTTTAATACGAAGATTGCGTAGGGCTTTCCGGGAAGTTAAAAACTTAATTTCTGTGCAATGTCAACAGTGGATGGACAATACGGTAAGTTTCGCTAACCCTCTTTCACAAGTCTGTTGATTTTGTTCCCGCGAATGAATGATCGGAAGTTCACTGAGGGATTTTGCAGATGATGCTGTGGTGTATCGAGAGGTTGTAACAATGGAAAATTGTACTGAAATGCAGGAGGATCGGCAGCGAATTGACGCATGGTGCAGGAAATGGCAATTCAGTCTCAATGTAGACAAGTGTAATGTGCTGCGAATACATAGAAATATAGATCCCATATCATTTAGCTACAAAATAGCAGGTCAGCAACTGGAAGCAGTTAATTCCATAAATTATCTGGGAGTACGCATTAGGAGTGATTTAAAATGGAATGGTCATATAAAGTTGACCGTCGGCAAAGCAGATGCCAGACTGAGATTCATTGGAAGAATCCTAAGAAAATGCAATCCGAAAACAAAGGAAGTAGGTTACAGTACGCTTGTTCGCCCACTGCTTGAATACTGCTCACTGGTGTGGGATCCGTACCAGATAGGGTTGATAGAAGAGATAGAGAAGATCCAACGGAGAGCAGCGCGCTTCGTTACAGGATCATTTAGTAATCGCGAAAGCGTTACGGAGATGATAGATAAACTCCAGTGGAAGACTCTGCAGGAGAGACGCTCAGTAGCTCTGTATGGGCTTTTGTTAAAGTTTCGAGAACATACCTTCACCGAAGAGTCAAGCAGTATATTGCTCCCTCCTACGTATATCTCGCGAAGAGACCATGAGGACAAAATCAGAGAGATTAGAACCCACACAGAAGCATACCGACAATCCTTCTTTCCACGAACAATACGAGACTGGAATAGAAGGGAGAACCCATAGAGGTACTCAGGGTACCCTTCACCACACACCGTCATATGGCTTGCGGAGTATGGATGTAGATGTAGATGTAGATGGCAAGTAGCGGTGTAATCAGTTATTTTCTGTTGCCAGTGAAGCAGCGTGTTAGTAAACAGAGGGGTCCGGCAGAAGAGGGCAGCCACGTTACGCAGCTGTCGCTGACCCCAAACAGTCAAAGTCTGAGGTGACTCAGGACAGGAGGTTACATTCCGCTAGCCGATACCCCACTCTGAAGGAAATTTCCTTCACCTCATAGCGGAGGCAAATAAGTGTTCCAGATGTGCAGCCGTGCTTGCAAGACGCTCTACCAAATTAGCTACAAAGACGGACAGGTCTATTCTTACAGAGGTGACAGTTTCAGGTCTTTTAACATTGCTCAAAAGTAAGCATCTATTGATATGCGATATTTTCAATACAAGAGAAATACACTACTGGCCATTAAAATTGCTACACCACGAAGATGACGTGCTACAGACGCGAAATTTAACCGACAGGAAGAAGATGCTAAGAGATGCAAATGATTAGCTTTTCAGAGCATTCACACAAGGTTCGCACCGGTGGCGACACCTACAACGTGCTGACATGAGGAAAGTTTCCAACCGATTTCTCATACACAAACAGCAGTTGACCGGCGTTGCCTGGTGAAACGTTGTCGTGATGCCACGTGTAAGGAGGAGAAATGCGTACCATCACGTTTCCGACTTTGATAAAGATCGGATTGTAGCATATCGCGATTGCGGTTTATCGTATTGCGACATTGCTGCTCGCGTTGATCGAGATCCAATGACTGTTAGCAGAATATGGAATCGGTGGGTTCAGGAGGGTAATACGGAACGCCGTGCTGGATCCCAACGACCTCGTATCAAATGGTTCAAATGGCTCTGATTACTATGGGACTTAACATCTGAGGTCACCAGTCCCCTAGAACTTAGAACTACTTAAACCTAACTAACCTACGGACATCACACACATCCATGCCCGAGGCAGGATTCGAACCTGCGACGGTAGCGGTCCTGCGGTTCCAGACTGAAGCGTCTAGAGCCGCTCGGCCACTGCGGCCGGCAGCCTCGTATCACTAGCAGTCGAGATGACAGGCATCTTATCCGCATGGCTGTAACGGATCGTGCAGCCACGTCTCGATCCCTGAGTCAACAGAAGGATACGTTTGCAAGACAACCATCTGCACGAACAGTTCGACGACGTTTGCAGCAGCATGGACTATCAGCTCGGAGACCATGGCTGCAGTTACCCTTGACGCTGCATCACAGACAGGGGCGCCTGCAGTGGTGTACTCAACGACGAACTTGGGTGCACGAATGGCAAAACATCATTTTTTCTGATGAATCCAGGTTCTGTTTACAGCATCATGATGGTCGTATTCGTGTTTGGCGACATCGCGGTGTGTTTGGCGACATCGCGGTGAACGCACATTGGAAGCGTGTATTCGTCATCTGCATACTGGCGTATCACCCGGCGTGATGGTATGGGGTGCTGCCATTGGTTACATGTCTCTGTCACCTCTTGTTCGCATTGATGGCACTTTGAACAGTGGACGTTACATTTCAGATGTGTTATGACCCGTGGCTCTACCCTTCATTCGATCCCTGCGAAACCCTACATTTCAGCAGGATAATGGACGACCGCATGTTGCAGGTCCTGTACGGGCCTTTCTGGATACAGAACATGTTCGACTGCTGCCCTGGCCAGCACATTCTCCAGGTCTCTCACCAATTGAAAATGTCTGGTCAATGGTGGCCGAGCAACTGGCTCGTCACAATACGCCAGTCACTACTCTTGATGAACTGTGGTATCGTGTTGGAGCTGCATGGGCAGCTGTACCTGTACACCCATCCAAGCTCTGTTTGACTCAGTGCCCAGGCGTATCAAGGCCGTTGTTACGGCCAGAGGTGGTTGTTCTGGGTACTGATTTCTCAGGATCTATGCACCCAAATTGCGTGTAAATGTAATCACATATCAGTTCTAGTATAATATATTTGTCCAATGAATACCCGTTTATCATCTGCATTTCTTCTTGGTGTAGCAATTTTAATGGCCAGTAGTGTAAACAAGGGGTCATCAAAAATTTCCAGTTCGAATGCCTTACAGTCCAGAATAGGTAGACCAATCAGGCAAAATCGCCTTGAGCATTGAGGCAATTATCCCACCGACGCACCAGGCTGAAGACACCGGTTTGGTAAGACACCGTGTCCTGATGCGTGATGAAGTCCGGAAGTGCCTGCTGTACAACCTCGTCCGATAGGACTTGTCGACTGTTCAAGGCCTTTTTTAAGGGACCAAAGGCGTGATAATCGCATGGCGAGAGATCAGTACTATAGGGCGGGTGCTCTAGTGTCTCCCACTTAAACTGGCGTAATTTCTTCGTTACGACATTTGCGATACTGGAACGTGCGTTGTCATGAAGCAGCAGCACCCCTTGAGGCACAACGGTAGTTTTCGCCAGACGTGCTGCCCCATAAGCATTCTTCCTTCTCAGATGGACGTATACCGTTGTTTGTCTTTTTGGTAAGCAAGAAAAGAATAACAGCACGTTATTCCTGTTTGGACGCATTTGGTGATAGCGTTGCCACAGTTCACGTTGTCACATTTACCGCAAGCACGTAGGAAAGACACGTAGCCACACTAATTCCTTGGCTAATGTCGGTGCTTATATACCCGTTCGGAGTCATGTTACATTACACATACGCTGCAGAAACGTACTCAAATGAAAACTTTTTGGTCGCCCCTTCTACAATAAGCGTACCGAAGCAGAAACAGAACTCTAAAACAAATGTAACACAAGTTGCAAACTGCATTTCCTTAAGGGACTTCTTACAATGGCGGATGTATTAATACAAGACCGTGAAACACATCAATAAAAATGGTACAAAACCCAGAATTGTGTTGCTGAATACCACGAACTGAGCATCAGTGTCAGAGGACGCAGCATTCAGCTATCTTCACATCGCAGCCAACTGACAGTGTTCGGCACTCCTACACTGGAATACCAGCATGAATCTAAACTCTGTGAAAATCGAAGTGTTCCATCTCCCATGATACACCGTAACTATACACGACTTGCCATTAAAACTGCAACACTAGGAAGGGGAGAAAATATCGAATTTTAGTTGTTGTGGTGTGTAGTATGAAGATCACATGTATTGGGTTGATGCGCCCGCATCTCGTGGTCGTGCGGTAGCGTTCTCGCTTCCCACGCCCGGGTTCCCGGGTTCGATTCCCGGCGGGGTCAGGGATTTTCTCTGCCTCGTGATGGCTGGGTGTTGTGTGCTGACCTTAGGTTAGTTAGGTTTAAGTAGTTCTAAGTTCTAGGGGACTTATGACCACAGCAGTTGAGTCCCATAGTGCTCAGAGCCATTTGAACCATTTGGGTTGATGCGTATGTTATAGAGTTTTTCCACAAGTTTAATATACACAACATATACACATAACAGAGAGTTTAGTCATCAGTAATATATTCTCCTACACTATTTACAACTGTCTCAAAACGCTGCGGCAACTTTTCGATTCAGCGACTGTAGAAATCACATGGTTTTGAGGCGAAAAATTCATCATGTTCCGGAAGGATGTTGCTCGAAGGTTGTTCCACAGAGAGCGGAAAAGATGAGAATCTGAGAGCGCAAGAGCAGGTGAGAGAGGTGGGTGCGGAATGACTTCCCAACCCAACTCCTACATGGTGTTTTTTGTCAGTATACCAGAACGCGGGCGGATGTTGTCGGGGAGTAGCATCACTTCACGCAGTCTTCCTGATCGTTGTCCTTGGATTGCGTCCGCAAGGCGTCTCAGTTGATAATAATTGTCAGCTGTGAGGGTTAGACCTCGGGGACGCAATTCGTAGTACACCACACTGTCGCTATTCCACCAGATGCGTAACAGTATCTTTTGTGGATGCGTGCAGGTCTCTCTACTGGGAGTTGCTGCTTTATTTGGGTTCAACCATTCCGTTCTTTCCCTTATGTTAGCATAAAAACACCATTTCTCCTCACCAGTAACGATACACTACAGGAATGGTCGGCGTTGTTCACGAACCAGTTGATGAGGAGCAAGCAGAGATGCACATATGGCCACCCACTGATATTTATGATTGTGGCTTAGAGCGTGCGGTTTACATACACCCGATTTTTGAACCTTCCCCCATTGCATGCAGACGTAGCACCATGGTGAAATAATTACGGTTCACCACATTTGCCAGTTCTCGAGTATGCTGATGTGGATCATTGTGGATTAATACGTTTCAACAATCTTCATCAAACCCCGAAGGTCTTCCTGTACGTGAAAAGTCATTAATGTCAAAACGATCTTCCTTAAAACAAGAAAAACATTTTCTTACCGTGCTCTGTCCAGTAGCTTTATCCCCATTCACAGTGCAAATGTTTTTCGCTGCTGTCAGAAGAATAAGTCGGAAATGTTCTCCTCTTGGCACTCCATTTCCTAGCGTCCATAGCTCCACTCACTCTCTCCAAATGACAAAATGACCATAGGTAAACTCAAGTACAAACGACAACCCAATATAAGCCAACCTAATATAAATTTGTAGGTGGTTTGGAGCTATAAAGGCTGAGAAATTCGGTACATAGAGCCGCCGCCTCTGGAAGCAGCAATGCCACCGACATGGCTGGGCGTCACATCGAACTAAGCCTGATGACATGTACGGCTCCATGCTGTCTCAGTTCAATGTTAGTGTCCGTCAGCTGTAGTGGCTGGAAAGTGGTGGCGTGCCAACATCTAGACAACCCATTGCCAGATATTTTCCGTGGGTGACACAGTTGGAGGACATTCTGGCAGGGCGACACTCGAATACTCTCTGCATCAAGGTAGGTCAGGACAACACGGCCAACAAAGTTCTGCAGTGTCTTGCTGAAGGCCACGGAAATATCGAAGATAGGCCACAACCACAGCCCTTAACACGTCTTAAACTAACGGATGCCGGCGAGATTACTGGCTTTGCGAACCAGAGGTGAAGTTGTGTGTATCGAATGTCAGCCAATACCATGACGTCAGGAATGAACATGTATGACAATGACGAATACATTCTTTAAACTTACGTCTTCTTAGAGCCTCCTCACATGGATACGTATCGTGATGCTGCACGAAGAACCAGGAGTCGTCGGACAAGACTACGTGGTGCTGGCATTGTGACCAACGTTGTCGAGCGCACCAGTGTTGGCGCACTTGTAAAAGGATGCCAAACGGTTGTCGCCGTGCCAACACTCTAGTGTTTCTCCAGATTTTGTCGTGTAATATGTCACTTCTGTCTGTTTTTAAATGTATTTGAAATATGTACGAATGTGCACATGGCGCAACAGCGATATCTTTGTTTAAAGCGACTGTATTCCGGAGAAACTACATGGTCCAGCTATACTAATGTAATTACCACGTCAACGTGCAATAACCACTCACAGACGGTAGGTGGCAGCACTCGGAATGGAGGGTATGTACACTGAGGTGACAAACGTCGGGCAGGGATATGCACGTATACAGACGGCGGTAGTATCGCGCACTCAAGTTATAAACAGCAGTTATTGGCGGAGCTGTCATTTGTACTCAGGTTATTCGTGTGAAAAGCTTTCCGACATGATTGTGGCCGCACTACGGGAATTAATACATTTGAACGCGGAAGGGCAGTTGATGTTTCAAATGGCTCTGAACACTATGGGGCTTAACTTCTGAGGTCATCAGTCTCCTAGAACTTAGAACTACTTAAACCTAACTAACCTAAGGACATCACACACATCCATCTACATCTACATCTACATCTACATCTATACTCCGCGAGCCACCTTACGGTGTGTGGCGGAGGGTACTTATTGTACCACTATCTGATCCCCCCTTCCCTGTTCCATTCACGAATTGTGCGTGGGAAGAACGACTGCTTGTAAGTCTCCATATTTGCTCTAATTTCTCGGATCTTTTCGTTATGATCATTACGCGAGATATATGTGGGCGGTAGTAATATGTTGCCCATCTCTTCCCGGAATGTGCTCTCTCGTAATTTCGATAATAAACCTCTCCGTATTGCGTAACGCCTTTCTTGAAGTGTCCGCCACTGGAGCTTGTTCAGCATCTCCGTAACGCTCTCGCGCTGACTAAATGTCCCCATGACGAATCGCGCTGCTTTTCGCTGGATCATGTCTATCTCTTCTATTAATCCAACCTGGTAAGGGTCCCATACTGATGAACAATACTCAAGAATCGGACGAACAAGCGTTTTGTAAGCTACTTCTTTCGTCGATGAGTCACATTTTCTTAGAATTCTTCCTATGAATCTCAACCTGGCGCCTGCTTTTCCCACTATTTGTTTTATGTGATCATTCCACTTCAGATCGCTCCGGATAGTAACTCCTAAGTATTTTACGGTCGTTACCGCTTCCAATGATTTACCACCTATGGCATAATCGTACTGGAATGGATTTCTGCCCCTATGTATGCGCATTATATTACATTTATCTACGTTTAGGGAAAGCTGCCAGCTGTCGCACCATGCATTAATCCTCTGCAGGTCCTCCTGGAGTACGTACGAGTCTTCTGATGTTGCTACTTTCTTGTAGACAACCGTGTCATCTGCAAATAGCCTCACGGAGCTACCGATGTTGTCAACTAAGTCATTTATGTATATTGTAAACAATAAAGGTCCTATCACGCTTCCCTGCGGTACTCCCGAAATTACCTCTACATCTGCAGATTTTGAACCGTTAAGAATGACATGTTGTGTTCTTTCTTCTAGGAAATCCTGAATCCAATCACAAACCTGGTCCGATATTCCGTAAGCTCGTATTTTTTTCACTAAACGTAAGTGCGGAACCGTATCAAATGCCTTCCTGAAGTCCAGGAATACGGCATCAATCTGCTCGCCAGTGTCTACGGCACTGTGAATTTCTTGGGCAAATAGGGCGAGCTGAGTTTCACATGATCCCTGTTTGCGGAATCCATGTTGGTTATGATGAAGGAGATTTGTATTATCCATGCCCGAGGCAGGATTCGAACCTGCGACCGTAGCGGTCGCGCGGTTCCAGACTGAAGCGCCTAGAACCGCTCGGCCACTCCGACCGGCAATGGCATTGAGTCACAGGCATGGACAGTCCATTTCGGAAATCGTTAGGTAATTCAGTATTCCGAGATCCGCAATATCAAAAGTTTGCCGAGAATAACAAATTTCAGGCATTATCTCTCACCATAGACAATGCAGTGGCAGCCGACCTTCACTTAACGACAATGAGCAGCGGCGTTTGCATAGTGTTCTCAGTCGTAAAACACAAGTAACGCTGAGTTAAGTAACATCAGAAATCGATTTGGAACGTACGACCGACGTACCCGTTAGGACAGTGCGACGAAATTTGGCGTCCATAGACTATTGCACCACTCGACCAGCGTGAGTGCCTTTGTTAACAATACGACATCGCCTGCAACGCCTCTCCTGGGCTTGTGACCAAATCGGTTGGACCCTAGACGACTGAAAACCGTGGCCTAGTCAGATGAGTCCCGATTTCAGTTAGTAACAGCTGATGGAAGGGTGCGAGTGTGGCTTAGGCCCCACGAAGCCGTGGACCCAATGTGTCAATAAGCCACTGTGCAAGCTGGTGATGGCTACGTAATGGTGAGGGCCATGTTTACATAGGATGGACTGGGTACTCTGGTCCGACTGAACCGATCATTGAACTGGAAATGGTTATGTTCGGCAACTTGGAAACCATTTTCAGCCATTCATGGACTTCATGTTCCCAAAGAACAATGGAATTTTTATGGATGACAATGCGCCATGCTACAACAACTACACAAACGCCGGGCTACAGTCGTTCGCAATTAGTTTGAAGAACATTCTGGGCTGTTCGAGCAAATGATTTGGCGCCCAGATTGCCCGACATGAATCCCATTGAACATTTGTGGAACATAATCGAGAGGTCAGTTCGTGCACAAAATCCTGCACCGGCAACACTCTTGCAATTATGGATGGCTATAGAGGTAGCTTATCTCATTATTTCAGCAGAGGACTTCCAATGATTTGTTGAGTCCATACTACGTCAAGTTGCTGCACTACGCTGGGCAGAAGTAGGTCCGTTACGATATTAGGATGTATCCTATGACTTTTGTCACCTCAGTGTATTATGGATGGCTATAGAGGTAGCTTATCTCATTATTTCAGCAGAGGACTTCCAATGATTTGTTGAGTCCATACCACGTCAAGTTGCTGCACTACGCTGGGCAGAAGTAGGTCCGTCACGATATTAGGATGTATCCTATGACTTTTGTCACCTCAGTGTAAAGCGTTTTATGGGAATGCAGTCAACAGTACAGTTGCTATCGTAATGTGGAAATAGAGCGATTTATTTGACATCCAAAAGGCATGATCATTGGCTTTTAGGCCAAGGTTGAAAGCATTTCCGAAACGACTAAATCTGTAAATTGTTCGCGTGCCGCCGTGGTTAAAGTACAAGGAGGTATCCAAATGACAACGGGAATTATTTTTGAAAAGCTATGTATTTTCATATTGTTTACAAAACAACCTTGTCCCCTTCAAAGTACTCTCCATTACAAGTAACACATTTGTCCCACCTGTGCTTCCACCGTTCGAAATATTTAATGGCTGACAGCCCCTCCCTCGTTTTTTTCTTGACTTGCACGGAGCCAGGTCCGGCGAATAAGGTGCGCGGGGCAGCGGAACCATGCCATTTTAGCCAAAAACGGTCTAACAGAGATGGCTGTGTGTGCAAGTGCATTGTCATGGTGGAAGAACCTGTCTCCTCTCTGCCACAAATTGTGTCTTTTTTGACGAACGCCGGCCGGTGTGGCCGAGCGGTTCTAGGCGCTTCAGTCTGGAACCAAGCGACCGCTACGGTCGCAGGTTCGAATCCTGCCTCGGGAATGGATGTGTGTGATGTCCTTAGGTTACTTAGGTTTAAGTAGTTCTAGGGGACTGATGACCTCAGATGTTAAGTCCCATAGTGCTCAGAGCCATTTGAACCGTTTTTTTGGACGAACACTGTTTCACAATCTCTGACTGATTAATTGTCTATCGGTGGTCTGTGAGCACAACCTCTCGAATTTTTTCAATATTTTCGTCAATTTGGGCATTTGATGGACGTCGATAACGAGGTTTGTCATCAATCGACATGTCGCCGTTTTCAAATCTAGCAAACCACTCGTACACTTGAGTTTTTCCCATAGCGTAATCTTGGTAAGCTGCTTTCAACATCAAACCAGTTTCAGCAGCATTTTTACCGAACAGAAAACAAAATTTCACAGCTGTACGTTCTTCACTTGAACTTGCCATCACAAAAAACGAAACAAGATCAAAATGGCGCTAGCAAAAACAGTCACCGCAGATGAACAGAACAAGCCAGGCGGCACTGAACTGGCAATGAGTTGCGCTATATACGCTTAGGCCGGTATTACACTATCATATTTCTTTGTCAAAGCTGATATGTCAAATATTTACGGCAATGAAACTTGATGGTGTAATAAAGAACTTTGTCAAATCTCGCCTGTCGTCAAATAAATGTGATCAAACCTGAAGCCTCGCCATAAATTTTATCATAATAGTCGTTCGTCTTCTGTTCACTGCAATGTGAAATTTAACCTCCAGGAGCGCTGGCGCCGCTACAGCTATTTCACATCTCTGTAGTGCGTTTGTAAACATGGCTTCATAGTTGATGCGTTCCTTCGACCCTTTTCTTAAAAAAAAATAAACTTGCCTCGACTAGGGTGGGGGTTGAGCAAGGGGCACATTGCATGCTATTAACTGTGTGGTGATGAGCATGTGGAATATGCTGCAGGCGACTTCATGTCGCCGGCCGAAGTGGCCGTGCGGTTAAAGGCGCTGCAGACTGGAACCGCAAGACCGCTACGGTCGCAGGTTCGAATCCTGCCTCGGGCATGAATGTTTGTGATGTCTTAGGTTAGTTAGGTTTAACTAGTTCTAAGTTCTAGGGGACTAATGACCTCAGCAGTTGAGTCCCATAGTGCTCAGAGCCATCTGAACCATTTGACTTCATGTCCACAATCACCCCTATAGCCATCCACTTCTACATCTGGAAACATCCAGGCAGCTTTTCAGCAAGCCAGAATAGGCGATGTTATCACACTCTAAAATAAAAAATTCTTTCTTGGTTTTCCGTTCTACTTTGCCTATTTTTGAACTCTGGATGCCACAAGTTATGAAGCGCTTCTTCTGTTTCGTACTTGTTATTAATTCTGTAGTTGTTGGAACACTAATTCCATTAATTAAAGTATTCAAAAATTAAAAGTAGCTCTTATTGCCATTATAGTGCACGAAACATTTATTTACCTTCACATATTCCCTCTTCAGTGGTTTATAAATCGCTTCATAGTTTCTGGAATTATTTAGGTTAATGTGCAATGTGATATTCGAGAGTTGTGTTGTAAACTAGAGCGGCACTCTCCTGTATCAAGATATGACAGTGCCACAACTTGCCTGCCTTCTGCACACACAGCGTTTTTCAGGCGAGTATTCCGTTTTGTAATATGAGAAGGCACTTTACTGAGCAAATACTGAAATACGCTCTCATCCATTCGTAAGTAATTTATATGTAGGACTTGACTTCCTTCACTTGCATCTCTCATCACAAATTTTGCTGAATGCTTTTATTATCTCGACGTAATACCTATGGCTTCATCCAAGTACGTTTCCTTTTTTTCGCCGCTTTTCTTCCAAATACTCACACAACGCAGTTGTTGTACTAGCAATTGCAGCGAATAATAACGAGCTGTTGTCCACCATCTTGAAATTTGACGAAAAATATGACGACGGTGTAATACCCCTTTAAGCACCACGTCAAATATCTCTGTCAAAGAAATTTTACGAGTATTTGATCATATTTCTTTGTCAAAGAAACATGATAGTGTAATACCGGCCTTAGTGGTAGAAAAGCATACTACACAAGTTCCGCCCACGGCAGTGTTATTCCAGTTCGTTTCTAGGTATCCCTTCACATACCGTGCATGGTCAAAACCAACGTCAAGGCAACAGTGGTGCACCACGGCCCATAGATGACAGGGTTGAAAGACGACTGCGGAGATGTGTACGGGCGAATAGACGTGCAACTGTAGAACAACTGGCCGCCCAGATCAACCAAGGCGCTGCAAACAGTGACTCCTCAACGACAGTTCAGCGAACATTACTGCTCTTATGCCTCTACAGCAGGCGCCTTGTTCATGCACCCCTGCTGACTGCCATTCATTCGAGATGAAGGCTGGAATTTGCACGCCAATTCCACAACTGCACGTCTACTTAGTGGCTATAGGTGGACTTTTCAGGTGAAACATGCCGTGTACGGAGTGAAAAGGCTGAAAGCAAACAAGGAGGGAGCGTTATGGTCTGGAGGATGTTTTCTTGGCATTAGCTGGATAATCTCGTTATTCTGGAAGGCATAATGGATCAACACAAGTATGCATCTATCCTCGGGAATCATGTCCACTCCTACCTACAGTTTGTTTTTGCTAGGCACAATGGCATCTACCAGGATGACAATGCAACACGTCATACAGCTCGCAGCGTGCGTGGTTCGAAGAGCACAAGGATCAATTTACCTTATTCCCCTGGTCATCAAATTCCCCGGATTTAGAGCAATCGAGAACCTGTGGAAACACGTCGATGGGCTGCTCGCGCCTTGGGTCCTTTACCGAGACACTTAGCGCAGCTGCCCGCGACACTGGAGTGGGCATTGAACTAAATCCCTGTCGGTACCTTGCAGAACCTCATTGACTCTTTTCCTGCGCGTTTCGCAGCGATCCGTCCTACAATAGATGTTTATTCAGGTTTTTGATGGTGGTCACGTGGTGACTGGACAATGTATGTCAATTCTCGATGTAGGGATTCTGAGCTGCTAATAGCATCCACTCGCTGATTCTTTACGTATTATACACTGAAGCGCCAAAGAAAGGCATGCGTATTCAAATACAGAGATATGTAAATTGTCAGAATACGGTGCTGCAGTCGGCAATGCCTATTTAAGACAACGAGTGTCTGCGCTGTTGTTAGATAGGTTCCTGCTGCTACAATGACAGGTCGTGAAGATTTAAGTGAGATTAAACGTGGTGTTATAGTCGGCGCACGATGGACACAGCACCTCCGAGGTAGTGATGAAGTGGGGATTTTCCCATATGACCAATTCACGAGTGTACCGTGAATATCAGGAACCCGGTAAAACATCAAATCCCCGCTTCGGCAGGAAAAAGATACTGCAAGAACGGGACCAATGCCCGCATCTCGTGGTCGTGCGGTAGCGTTCTCGCTTCCCGCGCCCGGGTTCCCGGGTTCGATTCCCGGTGGGGTCAGGGATTTTCTCTGCCTCGTGATGGCTGGGTGTTGTGTGTTGTCCTTAGGTTAGTTAGGTTTAAGTAGTTCTAAGTTCTAGGGGACTGATGACCATAGATGTTAAGTCCCATAGTGCTCAGAGCCATTTGAACGGGACCAACGACGAATGAAGAGAATCGTTCAACATGACAGAAGTGCAACCCTTCCGCATATAGCCGCAGATTTCAATGCTGGGCCATCCACAAGTGTCAGTGTGCGAACCATTCCACGAAACGTCATCGATATGAGCTTTCGGAGCCGAAGGCCCACTCGTCCTGTACCCTTGATGACTGCACGACACAGAGCTTTACGCCACGCCTGTGACCGTCAACACCGACACTGGACTGTTGGTGATTGGAAACTGGTCGCCTGGTCGGACGACTCTCGTTTCAGATTGTACGTGTACAGGTATGGAGACAACCTCACGAATCCATGGACCAAGCACGTCAGCAGGGAACTGTTCAAGCTGGTGGAGGGTCTGTAATGGTGTGGGACGTGTGCAGCTGAAGTGATATGAGACCCCTGAAAGTCTAGATACGAGTCTGACACGTGACACGTAAGTAAGCATCCTGTCTGATCACCTGCATCCGTTCATGTCCATTGTGCATTGCGACGGACTTGGGCAATTCCAGCAGGACAATGTGACACCCCACACATCCAGAATTGCTACAGAGTGGCTCCAGGAACACTCTTCTGATTTTAAACACTTCCACTGGCTACCAAACTCCCCAGAATTGAACACTGTTGGGCATATCTGGGATGTCTTGCAACGTGCTGTTCAGAAGAGATCTCCACCCCTTCGTACACTAACGGATTTATGGACAGCCCTGAAGGATTAATGGTGTCAGTTCCCTCTAGCACTACTTCAGAAATTAGTCAAGTCCATACCACATCGTGTTGCGGCACTTCTGCGTGCTCGCTGGGGCCGTACACGATATTAGGCAGGTGTACCCGTTTCTTTGGCTCCTCAGTGTAAAATGAAACGTATAACAGCTTTAGCCCAATTCTTGCCCACCTCTTGACATTCTTGCCGACTTCCACTTCATGATCGACGATTGTTACTTGTTAAAAAAAATGTTCCATCACCGAAAAACCTGATGGAATATATTTTCGTGTACAACACTGACAACTACATAGATAAAAAGGAAAAAAGTGCGGGTTCCCGGGTTCGATTCCCGGCGGGGTCAGGGATTTTCTCTGCCTCGTGATGGCTGGGTGTTGTGTGATGTCCTTGGGTTAGTTAGGTTTAAGTAGTTCTAAGTTCTAGGGGACTGATGACCATAGATGTTAAGTCCCATAGTGCTCAGAGCCATTTTTTTTGAAAAAAGTGCAAGTACAAGCGGAGAAAATGCGTATTAAGGTGTATGTTGCGTCCGAGGTGATGGTATTTTTGCAGAAAGTGTCCCCACTCAGTGTAGTTTTAATCTCTTTCGTTGCCTAAAAATCCTTCTTTTCTTTCCTCTACAAAATTTGTTCAAGTGCAGGAATTTATGACCCAATAAAAATACCTTCCCTAACTTTTGGATTAGTTAATGTAGGAAATTTGTGACTTAATTTATTTAAAAAGTCAGAGCTTCACGATTCACATTTGTGTATTCCAGGTAAGAGGGTGGCAACAATGATAATCGCTCTGGCTGCAGATAAAGATTAACAATATTTATTCCTAGAACTGCGGAGAACTTTCAAACAGCTAAGAACACATTAAATTCTCATGCAATACTCCAGAGATATCACTAAACTGAAAGTACGTCTGACAAAAATAATTACACACGTATATTGTACACAATAAGTTGTCGTTCGGAAGGCAAAGTCCCTCATATTTTTGAAAATGTTTTTCATCAAACGCAGCTTTATATGAAGGTTTGGAAGAAGAACCTCTTTTGGGTCGACGAAATGCTTGATAAGAGGTATCACATTGCGTTTCATCTACATCTACAACTACGACATACTCCGCAAACCACCTAATGGTGTGTGACTGAGGGTACTTTCGGTACCACAATCTGATCCCTCCAACCCTGTTCCACTCGCGAGTAGTGCGTAGGAAGAATGATTGTCGGTAAAACTCTGTATTGGCTCTAATTTATCGAATTTTCTCCTAGTGGTCAAAACGCAAGATGTATATGGGGGAAGTAATATGTTGTCCGACTTCTCCAGAAAAGTGCTGTCCCGAAATTTCATTAGTAAATCCCTCCGTGATGCACAACGCCTCTCTTGTTTAGTATCTCCGTAACGCTCTCTCGCCAGGTAAACGATCCCGTGACGAAACGCGCCGCTCTTCGTGGGATCTTCTCTATCTCCACTATCAAAACTGTTCATATGTGAGTGAGTTCTTAAGGGACCAAACTGCAGAGATCATCGGTCCCTAGACTTACACACTACGTAAACTAACTTATGCTAAGAACAATACACACACCCATGCCCGAGAGAGGACTCGAACCTCCGGCGGGAGGATCTCCACTATCAGTCCTACCTGACAGGGATCCCAGTTAGATGAACAATACTCAAGAAACGGGCGAACAAGCGCCTTATAAGCCGCTTCTTTCGTGGATGAGTTACATTTCCTTAAGATTCTTCCGATGAATCTGAGTCTGGTGTCTGCTTTTCCCACTATCTGTTTTATGTGGTCAATCCACTTAAGGTCGCTCTGGATAGTTACGCTTAAATATTTTACCGCCGACCCTGTCACCAGCTGTTTGTTATCAATAGTGTAGCTGTACGATAGTGGATTTCTTTTCCTATCTATGCCCAATATGTTACATTTATTTACGTTCAGGGTCAACTGCCAGAGCCTGTACCATTCATCAATTCTCTGCATGTCGTTCTGCAAATTCTTACTATCTTCTGGTGTTGCTACTATGGTATAGACAACTTCATCATCTGCGAACATCTTAAAGAGCATCCGATGCTTTCTTCTAAATCATTTAAATATACTGTAAACAGCAACGGTCCTATCACACTTACCTGTGGTACTCCGGATTTTACCTTTACATCTGTCTATTTAGTTCCGTTAAGAGCGAGGTGTTGAGTTCTTCTGCATGGAAGTCTTGAATCCAATCGCAAGTCTGCTCCGATACTCCGTAAGCCGAAACCTCGTTTTTTTTTCATTAAACGGTAATGCGGGTAGGTGTCAAATGCCTTACTGAATTCAAGGAACCCGGCATCAACCCGAGTGCCGTTGTCCACTGCGCTGTGGATCTCATGCAGGAAAAGAGCGAGCTGAGTTTCGTAGGATTTCTGTTTGCGGAATCCATGTTGATTTTTATAGAGGAGACGTCCATTTTCCAAAAACGTCATAGTTCTTCAGCATAAAACATGTTCCATAATTCTACAATAGATTGACGTCATCGATACAGGTCTATGTGGATCTGTCTTACGGCCTTTCTTAAAAACGGAAATGACCTGCGCTTTTTCCAGTCGTTATGTACCTTTCGTTGCTCAAGCGATCTACGCTAAGTTACTGCTAGGAGGGGAGCAAGTTCTTTCGCATAGTCTTTATAGAATTTTATAGGTATCTCATCTAGTCCTGACGCCTTTCCACTACTAAGCGATTGTAGCTGCTTTTCAATTCCGCGATCGGTTATCTGAATACCTGCCACTTCGACGTCCGTACGTCGATTGAAAGGAGGGCCAGTGTTACGACCTTCCGCGGGGAAATAATTTCGGAAGACCGAATTCAGTATTTTGACCTTCTCTCTGTTATCTTCCGTTTCGGTGCCGGCGTGGTCGCTGAGATAATGAATAGATGATTTTGACCCACTTACTGAGTTTACATACGACCAAAATCTCTTAGAGTTTTTACTCAGGTCGGCTGACAACGACTTACTTTCGATATCATTGAACGCTTCTGTAATTGCTCTCCTTTCGCTCATTTTCGCTTCGTTCAGCTTTTGTTTGTCAGCTAGGTTTTTACTTCTCTTGAATCTGTGATGAAGCGCTCTTTGTTTAATTAGCACTTTTCTAACACGGCTATTAAACCATGGTGGATCTTTCCCATCCCTTAAAACCTTACTCGGAACATACTTGTCTAGGGCATATTGAACGATGCCTTTGAATTTTGTCCATTTGTTCTACACTTCTTCGTCCTCGTCACCAAATATTTGATACTGACTGCTGAGATATTCTGAAATTTGTATCCTGTCACCCCTGCTGAGCAAATATATCTTCTTACCTTTCTTAACATTCCTTGTAGGGCCCGTAGTCATAGATGCTGTCACAGCCTTTTGGTCACTGATACTTTCCTCTACGTTAACTGATTCGACAAGTTCATGTCTGTTTGCTGCCAGGAGGTCTAAGACGTTACTCTCACGAGTTGGTTCTCTATCTGCTCGAAGTAATTTTCGGACAAGACATCCAGAACAACGCCACATGAATACCTGTCTCTGGCACCAGTTTTGATGGCATAAAACTCCCAGTCTATACCTGGTAAGTTGAAGTCACCCATGTAACAACGACATGATCAGGAAAATTGCTAATGATATTCTGCAAGTTCTGTCTGAAGCGCTCTACAACTATAGAACCTGACTCAGGTGATCCGATCACCATTATTGACCGTTCTTTGATACTCAATTTCACCCAGATTAATTCACATTCGGAATCCATGGTAACCTCACTAGATTGTATCGAATTTCTTACTGCAACAAACACACCACTACCATTGGCGACTAACCTATCCTTACGATAAACATTCCAATCTGAACTTACGATTTCGTTGTCATTGAAGTCTGGTTTCAACCAGCTCTCTATTCCCAATACAATCTGTGCATTACAACCTTCAGTAATCGATACTGATTCTGGGACCTTTCCTTGGACGCTCCTGCAGTTTACTGAAATCATATGAATCTTTTCTATCTCTGACCTGCGAGGATCAAGATTCTCTGAGGCCACTGTGGCTGATTCAACAGACACATCGTCTTTGATTCCAAAGGAGGGGTTCTGTAACTAAAAAAGCCCCATGTGTACGCCACACGTACTCCGCTACCCTAGTTGCCGCTTCCTGCGTGTAGTGCACGGCTGACCTATTAAGGGGAACCCTACAATTCTGCACCCGATAGCCGAGGTCGAGAAATTCGCATCCGGTACTATCGTCTGAGCCTCTGGTTTAGACCTTCCACTCTATTCCAAATCAGAAATTGTTGTTTCATCGCAATGGAACGAAAATTATTCACCGAATTTACATATTTTCCTGTTATTTTGATCTCAGAAATTTTACACTTCAAAAGCTCTTGAAAACCATAAATACTGCACTAACTACAATACAAACAATGTGATACTCGCATTCACAGAAATAGTACTAATGTTTATAACCCACCAACAGTTGGAGAAAACTGTTTGTGGTAATGTAGCAGGTACGGCGACACTTACATCAATTTACCACTAACTAAATAGTTTGATTTACTTCTGATATTGCTAGGATGGGAGCATCTTTTGCGCATTGAACTACGGAAAACTCCAAACAGCCAGTCCGCATTCAGTAGTGGTATGAGTGCGGACACTAGCTGTGGGGGCATTATTCCCTTGTTTTGTATGTATAGATATTATAATTATGACATGCCGACATCCAGTGTGTTCCAACGTCGTTACATACAAGTTTGTGATATGACACGATATAAAATGCAAATGGTGGAGACTGTATCAATTGTAAACTTGAAGATCCGAAGATGGTAACATGCTCTTACTGAAACCAGTCATCTAAATAAATACTTTATTAGCGATTTGTTTGGAGTTTTCCAGAGTTCATAAAAAAATTGACTGAGGAAAAAGTGACATTTCATTGTAGCTTCAAAGCAAGAATTAATCTGTCATTTTATGGTGATTTTAGAATTCAATTCAATAGGTGAAAATACAAGAAACTAGATTTTTTTTGAGCCCGAAATATTTTCACTGTAGACAATGATCGAGCATAGAGCCACCAGCAAGCTGGAAGTGGTCTACAGTGAATGAAGTAGACTTACTGAGTTTTAATTGAAGCCAATAAATTGCATTTATTACGGTGGAGAATTGAGTGTGATGTTTTGTGTGACTTTTTCCCCTGTTTTCTTTAACTTATTTTTCTGTTTTGTCTTTCCCAGCTGCTGTGGCCGAGTGGTTCTAGGAGCTTCAGTCCGGAACCGCGCTGCTGCTACGGTCGTAGGTTCGAATCCTGCCTCGGGCATGGATATGTGTGATGTCCTAAGGTTAGTTAGGTTTAAGTAGTTCTAAGTCTAGGGGACTGATGACCTCAGATGTTAAGTCCCATAGTGCTTGGAGCCATTTTTTGTTTTGTCTTTTTTGGGGGTCTCAGTGGAAGCTTCTAGGAGCCACCTGGTAATTGTAAATGAACTCTTAGCAGTGTACCTTTTTCAGGCCAGTGATAGAACCTCGGTATCTATTTGTAAGATTTCATATTGTTACAGGGCATTTATTAGTGGTATATTAGCAGTGACACTCTTAACCGTGTTCGCAGGTCAAAGAGAGGCTAGCGACCCTTACTTGGACTGATCTAGCAGTGTAGCAGTGCAGAAGATTACCCTGTGTTCGTCAGAGAACGTTTCCAAGTAAAGACGAGTTCACATTGGCCGTCACGTCTTATCATGTGAAAACGTTCCACAATGCGTTGCAAATGGCGACATTCACACTGGCCGTCACGTCACGTCACGGTACTGGCAAGGTTTCTCAAGAACGAAATTTTGATGGCTGATGCCGTCATCCGTTGTTGACCACGTGACCCCCCCAAGCTCATTTCCTCCCAATACCAGTCATGCACTTATCTTCCATAATTCGTTTTATCGTGCTTCGTTCGGTTGTGCTTGTCATTGTTGATAGCAGTTGTTACTCTACGTCTTTGTTATTTGTTCTTTGTTATTCGTTATTTCCTGTTGTTTGTTATAGATTGAAAACATGAGAGCGCTATGCGAGTTGAGATCACGTGACTTGACGTAAAGTGACGCGACGCATCGGACAGTGTCAATACATCCTGACATGACAGAGCCGTGACGTGACGCTGCCACGATGTGACGGTGCTGGGACGGCCAGTGTAAATTGGCTTCAACTCCGCCTAGCCGCATGGAGCGTAATTGGTCCCACGAGACGCACAGAGCAGAGAGAGCGTGGGTTCTGGCCGCGAAACTTCACGCAGCGCCGCGGAAACTTCGACGACGGAAGGAAGGAACATTGCACTATGTGTTATCAGAAGTACAAGTATCTCAATAAACCTTCTGTAGTGTCACATACTGAACACAGCACTTAAATCAGTGTCTTTCAGTACGAACTTTGGTAGTATTGCCCGTAAATTATAGACAAATCGGGGAAAAATTATATCCGACATATATTCAAATTGCGTGACAAGTATAAGTTGCCAGCACATTTTTTTGTTAGTACTGATAAATATATTTGGTTACAAAGTGTTGAGAAGAAGTGACGAGGTCACCCCATCTGTTTCCAAGCGAGAGAACTTACTGATGCCAGTTTTTGGGAGGAAAAGCAACTGAATTCTTCTCTGTCACTTTTGATTTAACTTCTCCGTGTTTTCCCTTTTCACTTGAGGCGAATTTCGGTACGGTGCTTTTTTCAGGGCCACGACATGTCTCTTGCCCATCATTTTTCGAGCTAAGCTAGCCCTCCGTCTGTTATAAACTCAACGGCACGTTAAATTCCAAGCTTCCTTCGTGTCTTCCTGTTGTTACATTTTTTTTGCTAGCATCTCAATCTTTTTAAATATTTTCTTCGTTCCTTCTGTTTCCTCTTGTTATCTCAATAGTGGAACGAAAATAGAAACTGTAATACATTACAGAAACAAGGGTTCGACAAGGATATGGAAAAACTGCAAGACATGCGTGCTTCTACATAAACGCTGATGTTAACCAAGTCTGCGGGTTACGCTGTAGTGTACCACCACGAACGGCATCTGTGCAATGTCTTCCACACGTTGCAAAGTGCCAGTCGTGTCAAGGCAGTGTTCTGAGTGGTTGTGAAGGCATTATGTGGCAGCTACGTGAATTTCGAACACGGGTAAATTGTTGGTGTTCGTCTGGTGGGTGTTTCCATAACCAAGGTAGTTTCAAGAGACACCGTATCGAAGATTTATACCGCGTACTTGTCTCTGAGCACTATGGGACTTAACTTCTGAGGTCATTAGTCGCCTAGAACTTAGAACTAATTAAACCTAACTAACCTAAGGACATCACACACATCCATGCCCGAGGCAGCATTCGAACCTGCGACCGTAGCGGTCGCTCGGCTCCAGACTGCAGCGCCTAGAACCGCACGGCCACTCCGGCCGGCTATACCGCGTACTGGGAGGGCGCAAAAACATCTGCTGAACCAAAATGCGGACGAAATAGTGTGTTGAGTGATCGTTATAATTGGTCTTTGAAGAGAATTGTGAGGAAAGATAAGAGGACAGCAGCTGCAAAAGCCATAACCAGACTGAATGTCTCGCCGGCCGCGGTGGTCTCGCGGTTCTAGGCGCGCAGTCCGGAACCGTGCGACTGCTACGGTCGCAGGTTCGAATCCTGCCTCGGGTATGGATGTATGTGATGTCCTTAGGTTAGTTAGGTTTAAGTAGTTCTAAGTTCTAGGGGACTGATGACCACAGCTGTTAAGTGCCATAGTGCTCAGAGCCATTTTTTTAAGACTGAATGTCGCACTCGCTAACCTTGTCAGCATCAAAATAACACGAAAAATCCGATTAGAAAGAGCATTTAATATGCCAGCGCTATAAGATTTTACATTTTGGTAATAAATAACTAAACAATAAGAAACCGAACCTAAACCATTCAGGAAAATGTTGGGCAAGCTGGGAGTCCACGACCATTCACCAGTGATGCAGATGCCTGTAACTGGAAGAGGTAGTGCCGAAGCCACAAAATCTGGATTATGAGTAATGGAAAAAAGGAATTTACTTAGCTGAGTTTTGTTTCACGCATTTTTCTACTACTGGCCGAGTTTACGTCCCAGGAGTGAAATGGTTCAAATGGCTCTAAGCACTATGTGACTTCACATCTGAGGTAATCAGTCCCCTAGAACTTAGAACTACTTACACCTAATTAACCTAAGGACACCACACACATCCATGCCCGAGGCAGGATTCAAACCTGCGACCGTAGCAGCAGCGCGGTTCCGGACTGAAGCGCCTAGAACCGCTCGGCTACAGCGGCCGGCCCCAGGAGTGAAACATGCGGGGGCTTGATGGTGATTTGGACAGCCATATCGCGATATTCCACGGGCCCCATACATATTGCGCAAGATCGCTTTACCGCCAAGGATTATGGGACCGTTTTGCGTGATTAGATCCATCCTACCTGTCTACCACAGTCACCAGATCTAAATATTGCTGAGACTCTGAGGTTTACTTTCGAGAGAAGGGTGCGTGAACGCTGTCCATCTCCAACATCGTTACCTGAACTTTGCTCTATTTGGCAAGATGAGCGGAATAAGATTCCCTTGAAAACCATATAGGACCTTTATTTATCCATCGCGAAACGACTGGAAGCTGTTTTGAATGCCAAGCGTTTTCCTACACCATAACAGGCATGGTAATGTGTTGTGTTTTTCGCGTTTCCATATTTTTGTCTCTCCATTTGATAATGATTGACTCCTGATATTGATCCCATATTTTGGTTACATCTCATGACAAACATCAATGTGTTGTACCTTCTCGGACCTGGAGAAATGTTTATTTTTATTTGGTGTATGAATATTATATTTTAGATGGAAATGGGGTGATCTACACGGTAATATTTAAGAGAAATCGTGCTTTTCCGAGAATTTTTTCGGGAGTGTCAACTTGGAGGGGTCAAAGAAGTCCGACCGTAAATAGGAGAAAAATTTCCTTTGCACAGTTTAAAAATACAACTACTACAGGCGAATTTTCGTTGCTTTCCGATTAGTCGTTTTGTCCTAATAATGACGGCTGTAGATTGTCTCAGTTCGCCTGATGATAATATGCATTAAGACGAAGAAAAGTGCACACACAAGCTCTGTTGTTGCCTTTCACAGACGTTATGTTTTTATCCACATTATTGTCCGCCCCGATAGCTGAATGGTCAGTGTGACGGATTGCCATGCTGCGCGCCCGGGTTCGATTCCCGGCTGGGTCGGGGATTTTCTCCGCTCAGGGACTGGGTGTAGTGCTGTCTTCATCATCATTTCATCCCCATCCGGCGCGCAGGTCGCCCAATTTAGCGTCGAATGTAATAAGACGTGCACCAAGGCGGCCGGACCTTCCCCACAAGGGGCCTCCCGGCCAATGACGCCAAACGCTCGTTTCCATCCACATTATTCTACGCAAAGCGATAATGTCACGTGTTTTATTCATCTACTTTTGCATCTATATGTGCCGCGTGTTCGCGTATGCTGCGCTGCCGGACCTCTGAACAGTATTTCCACTCAATTCTACATTATTTCAGTGTTTACTTCGTGGCTTCCCGTCAGATGGAAAACAGTCGCACAGCCCGTCGTTGTTTTGTGCTCCTGTTAGACAATCTTCGTGATTACGTAACTAGCTGCTTTGTACTTTTATCGAACCATGCATCATTTATCCAAAAGCCCATGGTGATCAATGATTTTAAATGTGCGTGCGTACTTTGGGGCCGAAAAAGAACAGGACGCGAACAGTTCCGTATCACATCTAGTAAGGAGAACTTCTGGATCTGTCGGTACTAGTGAAAGTACAGACAAACGAATTACGAGAGAATACAGCGAAACGTCATATCGTATATCACCAAAAACGAGTACTGGCAGACGGCAGAAGTTTGAATTCGATAAGTTTATACAGGGTGTCATAGGAAGGAAAATCCACGGTTTCTACGTGGAAAAGCAGTTTCCAACAGTAGCTACCGGACTGGAAATGTTACAGACTGAAGTGGAAGACATTCCTAATATGAGTGAAACAACCCTTCGAGTTCTATTCGGGAGATTGAGCTTCGGATGCAACGATCTCATTATCAGCTATTTTCTAAAAGACAGCAAACATTATTCATTTGTTGTATTGCATTCCATATATTGATGGAAAGGATCGAATGGAAACAGTATGTACGGTCGGGTGTAGATTTGGTATCGGATGGACTATTATTCATTCATTTCTTTTGCGTGGAACCAGGCTGTGGGGGAAACCGAGTGAAACCACTATAATCAGTCCCTTGTCGTTTGCATATTGACTAAATTATTCATTCTTTCTTTTCAAATGAAACCTTTCTGTGAATTTTGCAGGCCAGCCTAAAGAATGTGGTTTTTAAGCGGTCCCACCACACTCCCCTAGACGATTGCTCGGCTGTTCAACCATTCGTAGAAAATTAACGAACAACGACAAATATTTCCCGCAAAAAAAAAAAAAATGAAAAAATGGTTCGGACACATTGCAGTATATGCTTAAAAATAAAGTGATTAAGCCACAAACAATTTTTAAAAAATGTAGCCTTTGTACTTTCTGTTCGCGTCACCTCGTTATTTTCCCGAAAGGAAGTTTTCGGTGTTGGGCGAAAACCGACGGGAAGAGAGAGACAAAGTTTCAACAATTTACATTAAAAAGTAACCGTTCACTTATTTCAACATAAATTTACAGTGTAGCTCCAGTTATCAAAATTCTAAAACCAACCAAAAATTGATTGTTGATGCCAATACCAGAAGTACGAAAAATCCGTATGAAATATACTTTTTATCTAACTCTCCTTGGAGTATGATACGTTATTTCACACTAAAAAAATGGGCAATCCTAGTCGTGGCTTATCTATAAACGAAAAGACTGAACAAGTATGCAAGAATATGGGTGATAACACTCTTAACCGGAGACTGCGTGAAAACTTTCACATATCGATGTAGCCGTCAGAGACTTGTGTCACTCAGATACCTCAAATTAAGTGAAGCCACTCAAACCCGGACGACAGTAAAAAATTTTCATACAGCGACGTCGCGGTAGAGACTAATTTCATGAAAAACAGACTGAACGGAAAAACAAGCAACTGGATGGTCGATTGTCCCACTACCAATTCCGTCGTCAAGTAACACAGGGTCATACATAACTCGCGCATCTGTGTTGTGTACTGAGTGCAGTACGTTGATATTTAATAAACGTAAACATGGTCCGTAGTAGTCTGTAATGTGATTTTTATTTAATCGTACGATTAGCAAATATCGACTACTTGTTGTTGTCAAGCACCTGTAAAACCAGGAAGGGAAAGCACTACATTGTCTGCATACATCGGCATTTATAAATAATCCTCCTCTCATGGAGAGTACCATACACTCAACACTTCAACCAGTTGAGTATTTTGGGGTGCAAAACCAGTAAAATTCTTTGTTTTGTCGATCTTCACAAATACAAAATTTTATAGTGCTATTTGATATACTCTTACAAATAGCTACACACACACACACACACACACACACACACACACACACACACAGAGAGAGAGAGAGAGAGAGAGAGAGAGAGAGAGAGAGAGAGAGATAGGGAGTACTACGCTTACATATTTTTACATTTGTGCAGTGTCTATTTCTATCTACATCTACATCGATACTCTGCAAAGCACATTTAAGTGCCTGGTAGAGGGTTCATCGACAGTGTCTGTATAGTTTCATGGTTCAAATGGCTCTGAGCACTATGGGACTTAACATCTAACGTCATCAGTCATCTAGAACTTAGAACTACTTAAACCTACCTGACCTAAGGGTATCACACACATCCATGCAAGAGGCAGAATTCGAACCTGCGACCGTAGCGGTCGCGCGGTTCCTGACTGAAGCGCCTAGAACCGCTCGGCCACACCGGCCGGCAGAGTTTCATGCAATGTTCCTTCGGGCAGCCACACATGTCGGAAGGTAGACTGCGTCGAACTATACAGACACTGCACTAGTGTATTTCATACCAAAGCCAGCACACCTTTACGACAAAAATAAATAAGTCTTCTCTCCCTGTGCGGGAGTCAAATAATTGTGCAAGCACTGTGGGAAGCAGTCACTGGGACATACAGAGATTTAGACCGATTCTGGAAGCGTGCTCGGATAGCTGAAGTGGATAAGGCGACAAGCGAAAAATCCGGGTTCGAGTCCCATTCCGGCACCAATTTTAATGTGTATCCAAATTGCGAATGTCTCGATTACATATTTTTGTCTGGAGCAGTATTGTCTCGGCGTTAAATTGAAAATAATTCTGATTCATCAGTCCACGCCAAGGTTTTTCGGAAGGTTTTCGATGGTTGTTAGGCACATGGAAATCCCTTCCAAATATTCTCAATTGCAAACTCACCTATTCCACTGCCTACCGCTTGAATCTGCCTGAAATGATAAAAGTTCTACAACGTGCCGACATGTCAAACAGCTTCCCAGGAAAGAAACGTTACAGAAAAAAAGCCTCTTTATATTTAATTGTAATCGCTTCAACACACAGATCATGTTCATCAGCTGCCACAACGAGTCTTTTCAGAATTCATTTCCTAACAGTAGCTCCTGTAGACTTTATAGAGTAATTACGTCTTCATCATCCATTCCGATCACTATAACGTCATCTGCAAAAATTATGGCATGAAGTAACAAACTACGAGTTTCAACGTCCATAATCTGGTATTTCCTGGACCGAATCCAAGTGGCATGAGAAAAACGTACTTCGAACTGCGCAGGGGCCTAGACCAAAAACCATCCGCCATTTGAGGCTCAAAAGTTTAGTTTCCTATATTTTTAAGACAGACTTTTGTTCACATTTATGCAAGTATCGCTTATACCCGCAATGACACGAATGTTTAAAGTTATGAAAAGTTTTCAAGCCTCGTATTATTCTGTAAGGCGATGCACGAATAGAAACTGTGTTGCACCTGAAGAGAGAAAGGACGTCACCATCCACTTCAGCATGCATTTTTACAGCCACTGATTTTCAGGGTCGCAAGACGTTCCGTTCTATTTTAATCGACCGACGCCGCCGGCTGGTTATCGAAGTTCACCTTTGAACCCCGTGTTTTTCGGTCCAAAGATCACGTATCAACCGATCTCTGTTCAGTGCACTCTGGCAGAATTTGTTTAAGTTGTTAGCGGTCTCCGTTTCTGTCATGATCAGAACACTTGCTGATGCTACCTAGCGACTACATGTATCCGAAGAACCAAACTACATCTACATTCATACTGTGCTAACTACCGCGAAGTGTATGGCAGATGGTACGTCCCACTGTACCATTTATTACGGTTTCTTCCCGTTCCATTCACGTATGGATCGCGGTAAGAATGATTGTTTGAATGCCTCTAAACGTTCCATAATCATTCTAATTTTCTCCTCACGATCCCTATCTGAGCGATACGTAGGGGGTTGTAGTATATTCCTATGGTCATCATTTGCGAAGCGGCGCATCGGTCGTCTGAGGAAAAGTGTTCCAAACCCCGTGCAGCCATTCGGTTTTGTTTTTCGCGGTTTGCCTAGCAGGGGCTACCAAACTTTTTCTCTGACGGAAAATTTTGGTAGTCCTGGTACTTCGATAGAACACTTTGTTTAATTTGAACGCAAAATTAAATTGAAAAAATGATTACTTCAATATCAAATCACAACTAACAGCACAGAAATCGTGATCAAATTTTAAACAAACGATTAACATCGACAAAATTTCGAAAAACAAACACTCCATGTTATTAACAGTTTTTAGGACAGCACTTATTCACTTACCTCAGAACACAGTTTCTGTAAACCTGGCCTCTAGCGATGAAGGCGAATACAGGCATTGTTCCTTTGCACAAAAAAGACCGATTACTTTCCCATCCTTTTTCTGTTCGATCTTATGATGCGCTTCTGATTATCTTGCCGTCCAACAGAGGTCAAATGTGAATATTCTTGCCTACCTTCCAAAGAAAATTTTCAATTGCAAATTTTACGAATACTCTGGAGTACGTAATGAAGCTCAGAAAGATTGCATATCAGATACGTACACTTCCAGAGGTTTCACTCTACTAGAAACCTTGAAAATATACAAATATCCTAAGGATTATATGCTGTGTTTCAGAAGTAAAGCAACAGACTTTGAAGAATGATAGATCATACGCAGAGGATCATTTCGTGGCATGTTAGATTTTCATTTTAGCTCGCCGTTTCTGAGCATGAGACATTTGTAGATTTTGAGAATGAACGAGTATAACAGTTTGCCACGAGCCTCGTTACACGTTTGATATTTTCGCAGCAATATCCGCCCATCTCTCTCGAGAAAGCAGAGCACTGCTTCAAATTGAGAAATGTTATCTTTGATTTGTGAAACCCACTCAGCTCTGGTGGCAGCTGGAGTATTGGCTCCAAAAAAAGAAAATTGTTAGGGACTGCTTGGGCTACGCCGTAGGTCCTGTTTGATTTATCTAACGCTCTCCAAAATACGGAGTCAGCTGTGCTTCTGCATCAACACTTAAATACACTGACCAAAAAAAAATCGCAATATAAAAAATAATTAATGTAGGGTAACGACATTCTGGAATACATTTGTCTAAGGAACATATTTAAGTGATTAACATTGCAAGATCACAGGTTAATGTCAGCAAAAGATAAGCCAAAGCAAATGTGAACTGCTGCTACTTTAATAGCCAGTGTAACATCCAGAATATCGGGTGGAAGCATGCATTGTGTTGTACAGGTGCCGGATGTCTGTTTGTGGGATGACGTTCCAGGTCTGTTGCACTTCGTCGGTCAATACAGGGACAGTTAAAGCTGTTTGTGGATAACGCTGGAGCTGTCGTTCGATGGTGTTCCACATGTGCTCCACTGGGGACAGATCTGCAGATCGGCCAGACCAGTAGAGAATGTTGGTTTACAGCAGCTGAATATGGGCGAGCGTTATCCTGTTGGAAAACATCCCCAGGAATGCTGTTCATGAATGGCAGCACCGCAGGTTGGATCACCAGATTGATGTACAAATTAGCAGTCAGGGCGCGTGAGATAACCATGACAGTGATCCTGCTGCCATACGAAATCACACTCCAGACCATAACTCCAGGTGTAGGTCCAGTGTGTCTAGGCCCCAGACAGGTTGGATGCAGGTCCTCAACTGGCCTTCTTCTAACCATAACACAATCATTACTGGCACCAAGGCAGAATCGGCTTTCACCAGAAAACACAACAGCCCTGAACTCTGTCCTCCAATGACCTCTTGCTTGACACCACTGAAGTCGCAAATGGTGGTGGTTTGGGGTCAGTGGAATGCACGCTACAGGGCGTCTGGCTCGGAGCTAACGTTGAAGTAACCGATTTGTAACAGTTCGTTGTGCACTGTGGCGCCAACTTCTGCTCAGATTGCTGCTACAGATGCAGTAGGAAGCGACAGAGCCATGCGCCGAACACGGTGGTCTTCCATCTCGGTAGTACCACGTGGCCATCTGGAGCCCTGTCTTCTTGCGACCGTACTTTCTCGTGATCACCGCTGCCAACAGTCACGTACAGTGGCTACATTCCTGCCAAGTCTTTCTGCAGTATCGCAGAAGGAATATCCAGCTTCTCGTGTCCCTACGACGCGAGGTATTTCAAACTCAGCGAAGTGTTGGTAATAGCGTCCTTGGGCCTTAAAGGCATACTGGACTAGCATCAACTCGCCATGTCCAATCTCAAAGGTAACTAACGCTCAGCATTGTATGTATTGTATTGTATGTTAACTGGGGACTTAGAAACGACGGAGAGGCTCCATCCCCGCCGCAGCCACAGTGGTCCACAACCCCACGACGACTGCGGCAGTCCACTTCATCCTCCGCCGCCCCACACCGAACCCAGGGTTATTGTGCGGTTCGGCCTCCGGTGGACCCCCCAAGGAACGTCTCACACCAGACGAATGTAACCCCTATGTTCGCGCGTTAGAGTAATGGTGGTGTACGCGTACTTGGAGAACTTGTTTGCGCAGCAATCGCCGACATAGTGTAACTCAGCCGGAATAAGGGGAACCAGCCCGCATTCGCCGAGACAGATGGAAAACGCCTAAAAACCATCCACAGACTGGCCGGTTCACCGGACTTGGACACAAATCCGCCGGGCGGATTCGTGCCAGGGACCAGGCGCTCCTTCCCGCCCGGAAAGCCGTGCGTTAGACCACACAGCCAACCGGGCGGACAACGCTCAGCATACTAACGCTACAGTGTATATTTAAAGCAAACCTACTAGCGCCACTCTTATGCGACAGGCGTGAATTTTGAGTAGAATCATCTTTCACATCTAGAAACACATCTGCCAACTTTCGTTTATGTCGCACAATTCTTCCTCGGTGTTGCGATTTTTTTCTGTCTGTATTTGTTAGGGCTTCTTTATTGTTGGAACCAGACCTTGCTATGCCCAGCAATCGATACTCTGTCCAAAATTTCAATAGGTGTGGTATACAAAAATTGTGCATACACTACTGGTAGACTACCAAACACTCCAGTAGAAACGGCTGCCGAATTCGTCTTCTGATCACCCGTACATATACTGCTGGTAGACGTACAGATTCTAAAAGATAATTGCTAAACACCCCAGGACAAACGGTTACCGTATTCGTTTTCTGATCAGTCGTAAATCAGTTTTCACTGTTCCAGATATTGCTATTCTGATTATTAAAGTAAATGGCACACATGAAGATCTCCTCCGTGATTAACCCCTGGGTATGGAAGGCAGCACCATTACCACTATGATGAGGAATCTATTATACAAATTCCAGAGGAAGCGAAATTGGACAGTCCTAGAGCCAGCACATTCCGAAGGCTGTACTCCTACAAGACTGCCCAAATAATTACGAGATCCGTTCCCTTATCAGTGCTGTAGGATGCGTGATAGTTTCAGCTGCTTTGTTAGACCTCTGTAAAGCAGCATTTTCAAAATCCGGTTTTCCCGCATCAGGCCTCCGTCCCCTAATAACCAGAAAACGAGTCGTTACGATTACCTTAAGGGGCGGGGAGTGGGGGCGGGACCAGTACTCTCCTGAATGTAAGACATGAAATTTTTTCACAGCCTCTCTCCCCATTGTAACACATAATCACATCCATGAGCTAAAACAATTCATAGCCCATGTTGTGTCCAGAACTTCACAGGTAAAGAACAACTGCAAGGCACTGAAGACTTAGCACCAAAAACAACTAGCTACACTGGTGTGAAAAACTTATAAACAAAAGTAACTTTCATATAATGTGTCACTATCAAGTAACATAGCTCAAAGAAACTTGGACCAAACATAGACAGAATCGCTACGGTATAATACAGAAGGTAAGAAATATGCAATGTGAAGAACAGAAAAGACGCTTTTATTCCAGGACAATAATGACACCGAAGTCACCACGATTTATGATGGTCACTTGGACAGTGCAAAAGGTGGGACACTGTTCTTCATGGGGTGTACGATCACCACGGCCAGCAATGCATACTCAGCAACGCGTTCCCATGCTGGCTACCAAGACTGGTAAGGAGTCCTTGTGGTAGTGCGTTCCATTCGTCCATCAGCGCGGTTGACAAGTGCTGGATGCCCGTTGGTGGTTGTGGACGTGCTGTGGTTTAATGTGGGGGAACGGGCAGGCCAGTCCATTCACCGAATATCATCTCGTTCCGAGGGCTCCACAACATGCGCCGTACGACGCGGGCGCGCATTGTCATCCCTAAAAATGAAGTCACAGCCGAATGTAACCCTGAAAAGAAACACATTGTGAAGGGTATACTGTCACAATAATGTTGCTGAAGAGTGTAACCATGTTCAAAGTTTCGAAGGGCAGTACGCGCTTGCAACATTGTGCCTTCCCACACCATTGCACCTGACCACCAAAACTGTCACGTCCGACAATGTTCCTGGATGCATTACGTGCCCTCATACGAGGGTCACTCCAAAAGAAATGCACACTATTTTTTTTTAATCCATCTTTTATTCTACATGTTTGAAAGTTTTACAGTGTGTAGATACATCCTTTAGGAACAATATTTTCATTTCTCCACATAGTTTCCATCCCTCTCAACTGCCTTACGCCATCTTGGAACCAGCGCCTGTATACCTGCACAGTAAAATTCTGGACCAACCTGTTGGAGCCACTGTTTGGCAGCGTGCACAAGGGAGTCATCATCTTCAAACCTTGTTTCACTAAGAGGGTCTTTCAGTTTCCCAAAGAGATGATAGTCACATGGAGCCAGGTCAGGACTGTGAGGCGGGTGTTTCAGTGTTGAGCATCCGAGTTTTGTGATAGCTTCCCTGGTTTTTTGACTGACCTGTGGCCGTGCATTGTTGTGCAACAGCAAAACATCCGGCTTTTGCTGATGTGGTCGAACACGACTCGGTCGAGCTTTGAAGTTTCTTCAGTGTCATCACATATGCATCAGAATTTATAGTGGTTCCACTTGGCATGATGTCCACAACCAAGAGTCCTTCGGAATCGAAAAACACTGTAGCCATAACTTTTCCAGCAGAAGGTGTGGTTTTGAATTTTTTTTTCTTGGGTGAATTTGCATGATGCCACTCCATTGATTGCCTGTTCGTCTCTGGTGAAAAATGATGGAGCCATGTTTCATCACCTGTCACAATTCTTCCAAGAAATTCATCTCCACCATTCTCGTACTGTTCCAAAAGTTCGCTGCATACCGTTTTTTTTGTTTCTTTGTGGGCCACTGTAAACATCCTGGGAACCCACCTGGCACAAACCCTTTTTAACGCCAACACTTTCAGTATTCTGCAAACACTTCCTACCCCTATCCCAACCTAGCGTGATAATTCGTTCACTATGATTCATCTGTCAGCAGTCACCAATTCGTTAACTCTCTGCGCATTTTCTGAAGTGTGTGCAGTACGAGACCTGCCGCTGCGTCGACAGCAGCATCTTCATGCACCTTTTTCAACATCTTGTGGGTGTTTCCCATTGTCTCGTTTTCACAGCAAGGGAGTTCTATGACAGCACATTGCTTCTGACGAACGTCAAGTGTAGCAGCCATCTTGAAGACATGCTGTGACGGCGCCACTCACGGGAACAGGTTGAACTAAGTTTGAAAACAAGCGGGAAGGACGCATCTACACACTGTAAAACTTTCACACATGCAGAATGAAAACTGTATTTTTACAAAAAAATAGTGTGCATTTCTTTTGGAGTGACCCTCGTATGACGAGACGTAGCAACACGTGATGTAGCCAGAAGCACCGGCCAACAAGGTAGTTTTCGTAGTTCAGGTGCTACGTTGTTGGGAGGCATAATGTGCGTGGGCGTAGTGACCACCAAATTTTCGAGCACGGAGCACTCACCCCTCAACGTTATTGTGGCACTGTAGCCCTTCAACACGTGCGCCTTTCAGGGATGCATTCGTCCCTGATCTCATTATTATGTATGAAAATGTGCGACCGCATCGAACTGCGCAAGTGGAGGAGCCGTGTGTGCATGTGTGTGTGTGTGTGTGTGTGTGTGTGTGTGTGTGTGTGTGTGTGTGTTTGAGAGTTGGCGGCACTCAACGACGAGGATATCGGCGCCTATACGAAAATTAGTAGAAACAAATAAAACGTATAAAATGTGACAAAAGAAACAAAAACAATTTCAGATAAAATAGCTCTCACTTTCTCCCAATCTCTACCATGATCACCCGCACAACCCACATGATATAAGATAGCGTTCAATGGTAAGATATTCTAAAACTGCCAATTAAAACAGAAATAAGACAAGAGCAAAATGTTCCCAGGAACATGTGGCTGGCTGATCACTTACAGGAAACAGGGCTGAGTTAGTCACCCTGATAACACATTAAAAACATCGCCATAAAATTTTAGAGAACATGTCGGACATTGCACAAAACATTAAAAGACGTCCCACATTCGCGTCATTGCTATTTAAAATAGAGGTCAAATCGAGCAACAAACGAGCTCCTGTTCTATTGTCTCAATACAGAACTCAGCCAATCGAAATGTGGCGGATCGTGATCCGCACACCACAAGCGCCACACATAGGAGGATCCTCCAGCCAGAGCAAGAAGCTCATCGGGCCGTGGCGTATGCGAAGACGGGTAAGGAGCACTTCACCCAGGCTGCGTCGCTGGAAGGAGGTGCACCAGGGTCGCGTAGCCGTTTTTACTAGACGCAGCTTATTATCTGTCTCTTCCAGCCACTATTATTCCCATCGACGCATGATTCCGTACCTCAACAGCGAAGCGATAGCATATAGGGGGATGCTACAGTGAAGTATCTGAGGATAACGACACGCCTCCTTGGCAGCTACATCCGGCATTTCCGTCTCCGTAATATCTATTTGCCCTGGCACCCAACAGAAAGACACCTTCTTCCCAAGCCTTTGTCCTGGATATTCTGGACTTGGGACAAGAGGATATTCGTTGAATGGAGTGGCGTCCCCTTTCCCCCAACTTAAATCCCATCGAGAACGTGTGAGATGCGTTGGGCAGACGTACACCAGCACATCCGCACGCACTAACGACCGTCCAGCACTTGTCAACCGTGTTGGCAGACGAATAGAACGCCCTACCACAGGAACTCCTTGCCAGTCTTGTGGCCAGCTGGGGAACACGTTACAGAGTACGCATTACCGTCCTTGGTGATCGTACACTCTGTGAAGAAGAGTGGCCCGCCTTTTGTAATGTCCAGGGGACCATCGTGAATCGCGGTGACTTCAATGTAATTATTATCTTTGAATAACAGTGCCATTGCAATTCGTCTCATTGCGTATTTATTTCAGTTATGTTCTGTACCATACTGTAGCAGTTCTTTCTTTGTGTGGTACAAGTTTCATCGAGTAATGTTACTTGGCAGTGACAAATCATGTGAAACTTATTTTCGTTCTTAAGTTTTGCACACCAGTGCGGTGTCTCCAATAACGTGCACAAATCGGAAACGAAGGCTTAACAAGATACAATCACGTGCGTGTGAAGAATCGGATCTCAAATATAGTTGGTGACATGGAATGTGTGTAACGTATGATTCCTACTTAATGAAATTGCACTATTATGTTTACAGTACCAGAAGAATTCCTTCAATAACACGGAACCATAACACTTTCTTAACGCGATAATACGCGTCAAGTTATCTGAACGTTTCTCGAAACGAATGGGGCGCCGTGATCAAGATAATAACTCTCCCTCATCATTTTTCCTTTGCAGTTTTTCAGACCGAATTGTACGCAGTTTCTAATTCCCTTACTTCACAAAGTCAGTAGAATTTCAATCTAATTGCATATAATACAAGCAAATCAGATGGAAGCTGCATTGATAGTTATGATGGGATGCTTGTGAATTTTATTGAAAAATGTTGGGAATTAATTGATTACTTTTTAAAAACAAACGTCAATCTTCCGCCTCCCCCCCCCCCTTCCGAAACCCCACCACCCCACCCTCTCTTAACCATGGACCTGGCCATCAGTGTAGTGACATGCGTCTCAGCCACATAGATAAACCATTCCGTAGGTGCAACCACAACCGAGGGGTATCTGTTGAAAAGCCAGAAAAATGTGTAGTTCCTGAGGAAGGGCAGAAGTCTTTTCAGTAGTTGCAGGACCAACAGTCCGGATGATTACCTGATGTGGTCTTGTAACATCAACCAAAACGTCCTTGTTGTGCTGGTACTGTAAACGGTTGAAAGCAAGGGGAGACTAGAGCCATAGTTTCGCCTGAGAGCATGCAGCTCTACTCTGTGGTTAAATCATAATGGCATCCTCCAGGGCAAGATATTCTAGAGGTAAAATAGTCCCCCATTCGGATCTCAGGGCAGAGACTACTCAGAAGGTCAGGCAGCAGTAGCCGACCGAGACAGACGCAGCAACAGGAAAGTAACCGCTTTTGTGACATTTACGAGTTCCTAACCAGGAGCAAATTTTATTATTATATCATCTGTATGCTTTAATATTTTAGTTTCTTGAGTTTCTGCATGTAAATTTAATATCTAATAGCCACAGTTCTGGCGTTTTCGTCTGCGTCGGAAAGTAAACCGATGTTGTGACATATTACAAGTTCCTAATCAGGGGCGAATTATTTAGTTTCACCTGAGTGCTTCGGTAGTTAGGTTTTTGAATATCTGTGTGTTACTAGACACAGTTCCTGCGTTTTCGTCAGGGTCTACAGTAGAGGTGTGCAGCACGTACCGATAGTCCGTTTGTGTGCATAATTTAGTGTTCCACAGTCTTTAGTATGGACAGGGACTGCGACTGTCGTGTGCGGATGCGAGCCGAGTTGGTGACACTTCGCTCTCAGCTTCAGGCTGTGATGGCTTCGGTTACACAGCTTGAGGCTGCAGTGGATGGGCAACACTGTTGTCGGCCGGCTGCGGGAACCAACTGACGTCCAGCACGCCTGAGTCCTTCGGTCCTCAGTGGTGGCCAACCCAGTTACTGCTCCCACTGAAGTTGACCCCTCACCTGTGGTCGAGTGGAAGGTCACCCTGGGGCGAAGCAGGCGGCGAAAGACTTCCCAGGCGGCCGAACGTAAGGCCTCCCCAGTTTGTCTGACAAACAGGTTCCAGGTGCTGTCTCTGGCTGACACTGCCGCTGAGCCGGATGCTGTCGCCTGTCCTGTTTCAGAGGAAATCACTCAGCCCAATCAGCCTGCAAGATCTGGGCAATCACAGAGGGTGGGATTATTGGTAGTTGGGAGCTCCAACGTTAGGTGCGTTGGGGGCCACTTAGGGACTTGGCTGACAAGAAGGGAAAGAAAACCAATGCGCACTCCGTGTGCATACTGGGTGGAGTCTTTCCAGATGTGGAAAGGGTCCTCCCTAATGCCATGAAGAGCACAGGGTGCAGCCAGCTGCACATGGTTGCTCACGTCGGTACCAATGATGTGTGTCACTTTGGATCAGAAGAGATTCTCTCTGGTTTCGAGCGGTTAACAGAAGTGGTAAAGGCTGCCAGTCTTGCTTGCAAGATGAAAGCAGAGCTGACCATTTGCTGCATAGTCGCCAGGACCGATTGCGGACCTCTGGTAAAAAGCCGAGTGGAGGGTCTGAATCAGAGGCTCAGAGGTTCTGCGACCTTGTAGGCTGCAGATTCCTCGACTTGCGCCAAAGAGAGGTTGGGTTTCGGGTTCCGCTGAATACGTCAGGTGTCTACTATACGCAGGAGGCGGCTACACGGGTAGCAGGGGCTGTGTGGCGTGGACTGGGCGATTTTTTAGGTTAGAGTGTCTCGGAAAACACAAGAAGGGCTTCAGTCACGACGGGTGCAGGCTGAACACAGGAAGAACGTAGATACAGGAACCACTGGTGTAACAGTTGGGAAAGTACCAGAGCTTCAAGCGCTAATAGAAAGCACTGATGCTCAAATTGTTATGGGCACTGAAAGCTGGCTAAAGCCGGATATAAGCTCAGCCGAACTTTTTGCGAAGAACCTAACGGTGTTTCGAAAGGATAGGCTAAACACGGCTGGCGGTGGCGTGTTTGTTGCTGTTAGAAGTAATTTATCTTGTCGCGAAATTGAAGTAGATACTTCCTGTGAGTTAGTATGGGCAGAGGTCATTGTTGGCAATAAAATAATAATCGGATCCTTTTACCGACCTTCCAATTCAGATGATACAGTTGCTGAAAAGTTCAAGGAAGAGATAAGTTCAAACATGCACCAGATCTATACAGCTATAGATGGTGATGACTTCAATTTACCCTCGATACGCCGGCAAAAATACATGTTTAATTCCAGAGGTACGCATAAAATATCCGAAATTGTGCTAAACCAATTCTCTGAAAATCATTTCGAGCAGTTAGTTCATGAGCCACGCGAGTAGCGAACGGTTGTGGAAACTCACTTGACCTTTTAGCAACAAATAATCCTGAGTTAATAACGAACGTCAAAACCGATACAGGGCTTAGTGAACACAGGGTTGTCGTAGCGAGATTGAATATTATAATCCCAAAATCCTCAAATAATAAGCGAAAAATATACCTATTCAAAAAAGCAGATAAAAATTCACTTGACGCCTTCCTGGGAGACAATCTCCACTCATTCCAAATTAATAATATAAATGCAGACCAGATGTCGCTTGAATTCAAAAAAATAGTATCGGCAGAAATTGAGAGATTTATACCAAATAAATTAACAAACGACGGGCCTGATCCTCCTTGGTACACAAAACGGGTTAGAACACTGTAGCAGAAACAACGAAACAAACATGCCAAATTTAAACAGACGCAAAATCCTCAAGATTGGCGATCTTTCACAGAAGCTCGAAATTTAGCGCGGACTTCAATGTGACATGCTTATAACAGTTTCCACAACGAAACTTTGTCTCGAAACCTGTCAGAAAATCCAAAGAGATTCTGGTCGTATGTGAAGTATGTTAGCGGCAAGAAACAATCAATGCCTTCTCTGCGCGATAGCAATGGAGATACTATCGAAGACAGACAATTGGGAGACAATCTGAGCAGTCGTCTTAGGTTGTTTGTAGACGACGCTGTCGCTTAGCGACTAATAAAGTCATCAGAAGATCAAACTAATTTCAAAACGAATGAGAAAAGATATTTGAATGGTGCGAAAATTGGCAGTTGACCCTAAATAACGAAAAGTGTGAGGTCATCCACATGAGTGCTAAATGGAATTCTTTAAACTTCGGTTACACGATAAATCAGTCTAATCTAAAAGCCGTAAATTCAACTAAATACCTAGATATTACAATTATGAACAACTTAAATTGGAAGGAACACATAGAAAATGTTGTGTGGAAGGCTAACCAAAGACTGCGTTTTATTGGCAGGCACTTAGAAAATGTAACAGATCTACTAAGGAGACTGCCTACAATACGATTATCCGTCCTCTTGTAGAATACTGCAGCGCGGTGTGGCGTCCTTACCAGATAGGACTGACAAAGTACATCGAAAAACTTCAAAGAAGGGCAGCACGTTTTGTATTATCGCGAAATTTGGGAGAGCGTGTCAGAGAAATGATACAGGATTTAGGCTGGACATCATGAAAAGAAAGGCGTTTTTCGTTGTGACGGAATCTTCTCACGAAATTGCAGTCACCAACTTTCTCCTCCGAATGCGAAAATATTTTGTTGACACCGACCTAAATAGGGAGAACCGATCACCACGATAAAATAAAGGAAATCAGAGCTCGTACGGAAAGATATAGGTGTTCGTTCTTTCCGTGCTCTATACGAGATTGTTGTAATAGAGAATTGTGAAGGTGGTTCGATGAACCCTCTGCCTGGCACTTAAATGTGATATGCAGAGTACCCATGTAGATGTAGATGCCACGAGGTCTTGGGCGCCATGTCACGGATTGCGCGGCCCCTCCCGCCGGAGGTTCGAGTCCTCCCTCGGGCATGGGTGTGTGTGTTGTTCTTAGCATAAGTTAGTTTAAGCAGTGTGTAAAACTAGGGATCGATGACCTCAGCAGTTTGGATCCTTAGGAATTCACACACATTTGAACATTTTTTCAGAAGGATGTACTCGTCAGGAGAAACAAAATTGATGGTCCACGTATCGGAGCATGGAATGTTATATCCCTCAATCAAGCAAGTAGGTTAGAAATACGTTGAAGTTAGATACAGTGGAAATTAACGAAGTTCGGTTGTAAGAGGAACAGGACATCTGGTCAGGCGAATACGGAGTTATAAATACAAATAAATCAGGAGTAATGCAGGAGTGGGTTTAGTAATGAATAGAAAATACACTGCTGGCCACCGTAAATGCAACACCAAGAAAGACAAGAGGTAGCACAACAAAATTTATTTTGTAGATAACATGTTGACCAAGTATCAAATGATTAAGTTTACAGACGTCTGTGACATGTGGTTCCTGCCAGAATCAGTAGCCAGAGTAGCCGCCATTGTTGGAGATCACCTCTGCCACACGTCTCGGCATTGAGTCAAAGAGACGTTGGATGTGTTCCTGGGGTACAGCAGCCCAAGCAGCTTCCACACGTTGCCAAAGATCATCTGGTGTGGCAGCTGGGGATGTAATCTGGGTCACTCGTTGAGCAACCATGGACCACATGTTTTCTATCGGCGAAAGATCCGGAGAGCGAGCCGGCCAGGGAAGCAATTCAATCTGGTTATTGACGAAGAACTTTTGGACAATGCATGCCACGTGTGGTCGCGCATTATCCTGTTGAAACATGGCTGTGGCCGAGCCCTGAAGGTAAGGAAGGACAGCTGGCTCCAACACCTCGGATATGTAGCGCCGGCTATTTAAAGTACCGGCAATGCGTACTAGAGGCGTGCGAGAGTAATATCCAATACCGCCCCATACCATAATACCCGGTGCAAGACCAGTGTGGCGGTGCATAATGCAGCTGTCCAGCATCCTCTCTCCACGGTGTCTCCACACTCGAATCCGACCATCGTAGTGCTGCAGACAGAAGCGTGCCTTGTCAGTAAAGACAACGTCATTCCATTCTGCCGTCCACATACGTCTGTCATCACACCATTGGCGACAGAGACGTCTGTGGTTCTGCGTCAATGGTAGACGAAGCAATGGACGTCTTGCGGACAGACCACTCTGCTGTAAACGGCGTCGAATGGTACGCGCAGACACTGGATGATGCGTTACAGACGCAATGTGCTGTGCTATGGTTCGGGATGTCACTGAGCGATCCGTCACTGCCATGCGCACAATTTGCCTATCAGCACGTGCAGTGGTGCACCGAGGTGAATGCGATCGACCACGTCGGTCCGTCGTACCCTCCTGCATCCAACGGTCACATATCCGCATTACAGTTGTTTGGTTTCGTCCAACACGACTAGCGATTTCTCTGTATGATAATCCACAATCTCGGTAAGCCACAATCCTTCCTCTGTCGAACTCGGATACTTGATCAAACGATGTTCGCTGTTGTCTACGAGGCATAACTGATCGTCTTGTGAAACAACCACAGGGTAAACACACGTGCCGAACGTACACTCGTCGAAATCGCCAAGCCTTAAATGGCGCTATGAGGTGGCGCCACAGGCGCGCGTGATGTGCGTCTGCGCTGAAATTCTAATCAGTTGCATATCTCATCGCTGCAAACCCATGGTGTAAATTTCACTTGATTCGGATGTTTCCTTCAGGGTGTTGCATTTACGGTGGCCAGCAGTGTAGGAATGTGGGCAAGCTACTATTAACAGCATAGTGAACGCATTGTCGTAGCCAATATAGACACGAAGTCCACGTCTATCACAGTAGTACAAGTTTATATGCCGACTAGCTCCACTGATGGTGAAGACATTGAAGAAATGTACAATTTGAGATAAAAGAAATTATTCAGATAGTTAAAAGAGAAAAATTTAATTGTGGTGGAGGACGGGAATTCGATAGTAGGAAAAGGAAGAGGAGGAAAAATAGTAGATGAATACGGACTCAGGGAAAGGAACGAAAAAGGAAGCCATCTGGTAGAATTTTGCACGGAGCATAATTTAATCACCGCTAACACTTTGTATAACAATCATAAAAGAAGGTCGTCTACGTGGAAGAGATCTTGAGATACTGGAAGGTTTCAGATTGATTATATAATGGTAAGAGATAGATTTAGGAGCCAGATTTTAAATTGTAAGACATTCCCAGGATCGGATGTGAACTCTGATTACGATTTATTGGATATGAACTGCAGATTAAAATCGAAGAAATTGGAAAATGGTAGGAAATTAAGGATATGGGACCTGGATAAGCTGAAAGAACCAGAGGTTGCTAAGAGTTTCAGAGGGAACGTTAGGCAACGGTTGACTAGAACAGGGGAAAAGAATATAGCAGAAGACGAATGAGTTGTTTTAAGAGATGAAATAGTGAAGACAGCAGAGAATCAAATAGGTAAAAACACAAGACCTAGTAGAAATCCTTCGATAACACAAGAGGTATTGAATTTAATTGATGAAAGGAGAAAATGTAAAATGGAGCAAATGAAGCAAGTGCAAGGGAATACAAAGTTTAAAAAAGGAGATCGACAGGAAGTGCGAAATGGCTGAGCGGGAATCGCTAGAGGACAAATGTAAGGGTTTGGAAGCATATTTCATTAGGGTAAAAATAGATACCGCCTACAGGAAAATTGAGAGAGGCCACTGGGGAAAAGAGAAGCAGAGAACTCAGATGGAAAACCAGCCCGAAGGAAAGAAATGAAAACTGAAAGGTGCAAGGAGTATATAGGGGTTCTGTACAAGGGAGATAAACTCGAAGGCAATATTACAGAAAGGGAAGTGGACGTAGATGAAGATGAAATGGGAGATACGATTGCGAGGAAAATACGGGAATAGACGACATTCCGTCAGAACTACTGATAGCCTAGACAAAACTCTTTCATCTGGTGGGCAAGATGTCTTGAGACAGGCGAAATAACCTCAGACTTCAAGAAGAATCTTATAATTCCAATTCCAACGAAAGCAGTTACTGACAAGTGTGAAAATGACCGAACTATCAGTTTAATAAGTAATGGCTGCAAAATACTAATACGAATTCTTTACAGAAGAATGGAAAAACCGGTAGAATCCGACCCCGGAAAGGTCCGTTTAGATTCCGGAGAAATGTAGGAACATGCGAGGCAATACTGACCCTACGACTTATCTTAGAAAATAGGTTAAGGAATGGCAAACCTACTTTTATAGCATTTGTAGTTTTAGAAAAAGATTTTGACATTGTTCACGGCAATACTTTACTTGACATTCTGGAGGTAGCAGGGGTAAAATGCAGGGAACGAAAGGCTATTTACAGACTGTACAGAAACCAGACGGCAATTATAAGAGTCGAGGGGGCGTGAAAGGGAAGCAGTGGCTGAGAAGGAAGTGAGTCAGGATTGTAGCCTATCCCCGACGCTGTTCAATCTGAACATTGAACAAGCAATAATGGAAACCATATAAAAATTTGTAGTAGGAATTAAATCCAGGGAGAAGAAATAAAAACTTCGAAGTTCGCCGATGACATTATAATTCTGCCAGAGCAGGACTTGGGAGAGCAGTTGAACAGAACGGACATTGTCTTATAGTATAATATACGATGAACATCAACAAAAGCGAAGCAAGAACAATGGAATGTAGTCGAATTAAATCAGGAAGTTAGGTTAGGAAAGAAAGCGCTTAAGGTAGTAGGTAAGTTTTGCTATTTGGGCAGCAAAAAAACTGAAGGTGGAAGAAGTAGAGAGGATATAAAATGTAGATTGGCAATGGCAAGAAAAGCATGATTGAAGAAAGAAATTTTTTGACATTGAATATAAATTTAAGTGTTAGGTAGTCTTTTCTGACAATATTTGTCTGGAGTGTAGCCATGAATGCAAGTCAACCATGGACGATAAACAGTGTAGACAAGAGGAGAATAGAAGCTTTCGAAATGTGGTACTACAGAAGAATGTTGAAGATTACACGGGTAAATCACGTAACTAATGAGGAAGTACTGAATAGAATTGGGGGGGCAAAAAAATTTTGGCACAACTTGACCAAAAGAAGGGATCGGTTGATAGGACAGATTCTGAGACATCAGGGGACGACCAATTTAGTACTGGAAGGAAATCTGGAGGGTGAAAATTGTAGAGGGAGAGAAAGAGATGATTATAGAGTGCCGGTTCAGAAGGATGTAGATTGCGGTAGTTATTCAGGGACGAAGAAGCTCGGTCAGGATAGAGTAGTATGGAAAGTTGCATCAAAGCAATCTTTGGACTGAAGACCACAACAAACAACATTCGTCAATAGGTGATTCTATATATTCTTGGCATTCCTTACAGCATCTTGTGTACACAAACTTCTAACAATTTTAACAGTAGACTTAGTGAAAATTGTATTAATCGTAACAAGACACAATCTTCAAAATTTGTCTGTATCTTTGTCTTCCCAAATATTCACTGGTCGTTCTGACATGCCGCGAAACAGTGCTACTTCGACTGTTTACATTTGGTCCGAGACAAAAGCATCTCTCTCTCTCAAGCCTGTTATACCTAAGATAACGACCGTTCAGTGCATTTTTGCAACTGGTGCGAGTGTTAGGGAAATCTTCCGTTAATGATGCTTAAGTTTTGAGGGATTGTTTATCAAGTTAAGTATTATAATGAAAATAGTATTTAGATGTGAACTGCGTGCCCAAAATAAAATTTTGCAGTTAGTACATTATAAAAATTAACAAACGCAGATCGAAGTTTCAGAGCAGGCTCGGATTACTGAACTATTTCTTGGGCATAGAATCTACTGAGAACGCAGAAAAGTCAGTCCGTCTGCACCAGGTCTAATGAGAGGCCAGGCAGTGCCTTCGCTATCTGCAGGACCTCCGATGACCCTACGGCTCCCGGAATTACCACACACAGCAGAAAGGCTACAGCTCTCTAGCTTCGTCTCCTAAAGTTCTAAGGCCCGGCTGAGATGTAAGACGCACATCATAGATCGAGTCCGCAGCTCGTGGTAGCGTTCTCGCTTCCCATGCCCGGGTTCCCGGGTTCGATTCCCGGCGGGGTCAGGGATTTTTCTCAGCCTCGTGATGACTGGGTGTTGTGTGATGTCCTTAGGTTAGTTAGGTTTAAGTAGTTCTAAGTTCTAGGGGACTGATGACCATAGATGTTAAGTCCCATAGTGCTCAGAGCCATTTGAACCAAGCCATTTCATAGATCGAGGGGCACAGCCTCATGTTTACGCTTCGAAAATGCGCCTTATTACCACTGGTTTCATGAAAGAATGCACTAGCCTTGCACAAGCATAACACGTAACTGCATGCTCTCATGGAGAACGTGACTTGGATATGGCGAAGGTTTCCAATTTCCGAGAGTGGAAGGGCTGCCTAGGCAAATGCTTTTGTTCAGCTTTTCAGAAGACGGTAACAACGAGCTTTCCGTCATTTCGGTAGGTTTGGCTTGGAGCATTCTTGACCGCAAGCCAACTCACGGAGTACTGAGTTTCACTGTATTGTAACTCACTAATTAAACTGCTTTTTCCACCTCTTGCGAAGTTGATCAAAAAAGACAACTGTAGATGGTGTCTTGTTTTTGTTTTTAGCTTGATATCCTATCACAGCTAAGTCGTTATGGTGAAATACTACCTCAGATTAGACAAGAATAAGTGATATCAGGTGTTCCCCAGGGAAGCGTCCTGGGACCTCTGCTGTTCCTGATCTATATAAATGACCTGGGTGACAATCTGAGCAGTTCTCTTAGGTTGTTCGCAGATGATGCTGTAATTTACTGTCTAGTAAGGTCATCCGAAGACCAGTATCAGTTGCAAAGCGATTTAGAAAAGATTGCTGTACGGTGTTGCAGGTGGCAGTTGACGCTAAATAACGAAAAGTGTGAGGTGATCCACACGAGTTCCAAAAGAAATCAGTTGGAATTCGATACTCGATAAATAGTGCAATTCTCAAGGCTGCCAATTCAACTAAGTACCTGGGTGTTAAAATTACGAACAACTTCAGTTGGAAAGACCACATAGATAATATTGTGGGGAAGGCGAGCCAAAGGTTGTGTTTCATTGGCAGGACACTTAGAAGATGCAACAAGTCCACTAAAGAGACAGCTTACACCACACTCGTTCGTCCTCTATTAGAATATTGCTGCGCGGTGTGGGATCCTTACCAGGTGGGATTGACGGAGGACATTGAAAGGGTGCAAAAAAGGAAAGCTCGTTTTGTATTATCACGTAATAGGGGAGAGAGTGTGGCAGATATGATACGCGAGTTGGGATGGAAGTCATTCAAGCAAAGACGTTTTTCGTCGCGGCGAGATCTATTTACGAAATTTCAGTCCCCAACTTTCTCTTCCGAATGCGAAAATATTTTGTTGAGTCCAATCTACATAGGTAGGAATGATCATCAAAATAAAATAAGAGAAATCAGAGCTCGAACAGAAAGTTATAGGTGTTCGTTTTTCCCGCGCGCTGTTCGGGAGTGGAATGGTAGAGAGATAGTATGATTGTGGTTCGATGAATCCTCTGCCAAGCACTTAAATGTGAATTGCAGAGTAATCATGTAGATGTAGATGTAGATGAATCTGTGAATAAGACAGCCAACAACTTGACCGAGAGTCGATGCTCAGATGTGTTTTTTCGGCGAAACCTAGAAACTTGATATTAGAAAAAAAACATGAAATTCATTTATTATTATTATTTTGAGTGTGACGCTTCATATTTAAACACTACTGAACACTACTCTCAGATGTGATTAGCTCGAAGACCTCTTAAGTAACAGAACCCAGTATTTTGTCCTGGACGGCCAGTACTCATCAGAGACAAGATTGTAGTCACGAGTGCCCCGGAGGAACGCTGTGGTGTACGAGAAAGTGACATCGTTGAGTAACTGTAAGAGGGTACAGCATGACTTAGATTTTATATTTAATGTTTAAACGTAGGAAAATGTAATGAGTAGGAAAAACAGTCTTGTGAATGTTCGAATACAGTATTAGTGGTGTGCTACTTGACACAGTCACAATGATTACGTATCTAGGTTTACCGTTGCAAAGTGATATTAAATGGAACGAGAACGTAAGATCGTTTGTAGAGAAGGCAAATGGTCTACTTCATTTTACTGGCAGAATTCTAGGAAAGTGTAGCTTATCTGTAAAAGGAGACCGCGTATAAAACACTTGTGCGGCCGATTCTTGGGGACTGCTCAGGTGGTTGGGAGCCCCATCAGATCGGGCTAAAGGAAGACATGGAAGCAATTCAGAGGTGTGCTGCTAGTTTTGTGGCTGGTAGGTTCGATCAGCACGCGAGTATTACGAAAATGCTTCGTGAACTCAAGTGGCAGTCCCTGGAGCAAGGAAGCCGTTATTTTCGCAAAACATTGTTGACGAAGTTTAGAGAACAGGCAGACGCAGCTGACTGCAGAACGATTCTGCTGCCACCAACATACATCTCGCGTGATTACTGCGAATACGAGAGAAATTAGGATTCGTACGTAGACGTACAGACAGTCGTTTTTCCCTCGCTCCATTTGCGAGTGGAACAGAAAAGGGAACGACGAGTAGTGGTACAAGATACCCTCCGACATGCGCCGTATAAGGGGTTGCAGAATATGTGTGTAGATGCAGACTGCGGACAGAGCGCTATTTAGTAAAGGTGGAACTATTGTCAACGACGCCGTGAAGGTGACGTTGTTACGTAAGTCTTTCAACGAATAGTGAGTCTCGTAGTCCTACAATTAACAATCGAAATTATGGATTGTTAAACGTTGCAGAGAAAATATATTTTATCCATAGCCGCTTGGGCGAAACCTGCACTAGTTCAATGAACAGGAACAGTTGAAAGACACTTTTAGACACTATTTACAGTTGACTGTTACCGTTTCTGGTTTCGGGTTTGACGTCCCTCTTCAAGTGGCTGTTTGCACGTTCGTTCATGCAAAGCATCTGCTTTTTCAGTAACTTTAAACCCATTTCTGAAAATCCTAAATCTTGTTTCTATATGTTTAAATAGTTTGAGTAGCGCATATTTAAGAAGGAAACTGGGCAATAAGAAGATAGTAATATGAAAAAGTAACTTCACTAAAAGTAAAATCTCAAATCTTATATAGTATGTCACATAGCATAGCAATTTTAAGTTTTCTCTGAGCCATAATGAGTATTAAACGTACCATTCGCCACATAGTATAGTAATTTTCAGTTTGTATTGAACTCTAATTTGTATTAAAAGTGTCAGTCGGCTAATATCATCACCAGCTGTTACAAAGTACTTAGTTACAGAGAGCGATAAACAACGATTCGAGGAGAGGCTATTCACAATCATGCTGCTGACCTCGTGTCACTGATGAATTGATCATAAACTGAATGTACAATGTCACTTAGATCTCACCAACGCCATCCTCGACCTACAGAGGTATACAAGAACGTTTTTTGAGTGATGAGTCAAGGTGCCTACCATCTACTTGACGTGGTACTCAGGCGGACATCCTGGTGGGTGTATGGTGGACATATTTGCCTGAATGTTTTCTGACGACAGTGTATTATGAGATAGTGACGCTGTGGTCTTTGGAAGTTTTTCCTGGTTTGTTCTCGGACCATTAGTTTTGATGTATAATATTCATCAAAACATTGCAGAAAATAGTAGTGCATTCCTTACACTGTGACATAATTTTGATTTTCTATGATTTCAGTATTAGCACGATAACATTCCTGCGATGTACTTACAAGGCTATAGAGTCGGTTTTCTGGTTTGCCCTACTCAAAGGACCGACTTGGAATCAATTGCGTGCAAGAGAGTGCATAACAGGCATTCAATAAGTACCGCAACACATTTTTTTCTGAAAGTAAGTTCGTTTTATTCAAGATTCCAATGCACCATGAAACTTCACACTCTTTTGGCCAGAAGAATCCTATTTTTCAACATTATCTATGTGATGGCCTTACGCTACCTTAATGGGAGGGCCTGCATGCTATCACACGTCTAGTAGACGTGAGAGTGTGTTCCTGCATCAATAATCTCCCCATCATCCAGCGGAGTGCATACATAATTGGACCAAACAGATGGAAGTCTTTATGGTCTTCTGTTAGGCGGCGCAGAACCCATCGGGCACACACCTTTGAGTACCCAAGTTGGTGGACAAATGTGTCAGCACTATCAACACAGTCATCCAGTTGTGCAGTGAGAAGTTTGTTTATAGTTCGTCAATCACTTTGAATTGGAGTGGCCGCAAGTTCCAGCATCGCAGGAGTCACAGATGTGTGTGCCCGCCGGCACCCGGGAGATAGGATAGGTTTGCGCGACCTCATTGTGATGATGACAGACGCCTCGCCCTACGACTCACCGTGCTTTTGTGCACTACTTGGTCTCCGTAGACATTCTGTAAGCGCCTATGAGTATCTGTGATGCTCTGGTTTTCCGCCAAAAGAAATTCAGTGCAGCTCGGAACGCACCTCTGTTACAAAAGCTATTTTGAAGGCAACGAATAGCGCCGCCACCTATAGGAACTTCATGAAACTGTAGTGACTGAAGCGGGAATATTCTACGATGTCCCACAACAGATTCGGCATTTTTTCAACCGAAACTGACTGAGAAAAAGTGTGTTGCATTGCCTGATGATTGTCCCTCGTAGGTTGTTTGCCAGACTAACGCACTTAAAATCAAAACAATTTTTTTGTCAAGCTTTGGGAACAACAAAAACTAATAAATTTTATTTTCAATTATTTTGAATAGATCTGAAATCGTTTCATTGAACACTGTAATACAGCAAAAGAAATTTGTATACACTATTAATTACACGCCTTGTGTTTAGAATCAACAATGGAATTCAAGAGACGGAATGAAGGCATATCTTAACCCACCTGGATAGTCGCAAGCGTTAGCCCACCGCTTCCGGAATTCGGGGAGACGAGTCTGCCCTGGATCGAATCCGTCTCGCGGATTAATGGCGAGGGCTGGTAAGCTGGCCAACCTCGATGTGGTTTATAGGCGGTTTCTCACATTCACCTAAGTAAATACCGAATTGGTATCCATGTCCCACCTCAGATACACGATGTGCAAACATTTAGAAAACGTTCTCAATCTTGCAAATGAGATTTACACTGGATTCAGACAGATGGGGTACACAGATTCCATCCTGTGGGAGTGGTGTCGTCATGAAGGGTATTTGGCCGCTAACTGCCAGTAAGATTCCCAAAATCTGTGTATCAATACCGACCACGTATAGAAATGGGAAAAGGCAAGAACGAAGACGAAAATGCAGGCACACACAGGTCTGGTTCGAGCACATTTTTTTCTATAGTCGGTGTATCATTTGGCACCCCCCCCCCCCTCCTCACCTCCCTCTTTCATTTTTCCACATAAGCGACATGCGATTTTATTTCTCCTTCCATTTTTCCACGTGAGTGACTTATCATATGGCGCCCACATCCTATTCCTCCCTTCCTCACACATATGTTGACGTTCCTGCACTCTTAGAATGACCTTCAAAAGTAAATCTAAATCCAGTGAGTTTGAAAATGGGGTAGTTTCGCTACTAATTATGATACAACGGCCGGCCGTTGTGACCGAGCGGTTATAGGCGCTTCAGTCCGGAACCGCGCTGCTGCTGCGGTCGCAGGTTAGAATCCTGCCTCAGGCGTGGGTGTGTGTGATGTCCTTAGGTTAGTTAGGTTTAAGTAGTTCAAAGTCTAGGGGACTGATGACCTCAGATGTTAAGTCCCATTGTGCTCAGAGCCATTTGAACAATTTCGATACAACAGTAGTAGGGTAAGGGCGGCATGACCAAGATTTTGATATCAAATTGATATACAAATTAAATTAAATTGACCAATTAATTACATCCCCTGACCATGCCCACCCCCACCCCCGAAAGATGTCATGTGTTTTCCTCAGGCTGCACATGCGTCCCTTAACCCTGCCCCACTCCCCACCCCTCCCTCTCCTCCATCCCCACCCTTTTGGCGGGAATTTCGAATTTTGGTGGAATATCGAATTTTGGCGGGAATTTCTTTGTCCTGGGACTATGCTGATGTCCAGCCCAACCCACACCTGGGAACTGAGGGGAAATTAAAAATGGTGGTGCACTTTCTGGGACTTGAACCCTGGCCCTTCTGGACAGAAATCCCAAGTGCACCCCTGCACCCCCCCCCCCCACCCCCCCCACCCCAACACATGGAAACAGCTCAGATGCAGGAGAGGAAGGTTAGGTTACTGTACTTTATTGACTTTGGTTGGGAAACTGAAGTAAAGATCGGTCCTAAATACATAATTAATCATACAGATCGGTCCTAAAATTGCAATACAGCTCAAAAATTGAAGATGCCACACAACTGGTGTTAGCCTGCTGGGAAAAAGTTTCACAATAACATTCCAAACTAGTGGTAGACGCACTCAAACTCTACCCTTCACCTACAAGCTGGAGGGGGAAAAGATAGGGGTGTAAGGTACTAACTTTATTCTTTTTTTCGTGAAATATGTTCAACTGACGAGATGATGGTGTTGGAAAAAATGTTCAAATGTGTGTGAAATCTTATGGGGCTTAACTGCTAAGGTCATCAGTTCCTAAGCTTACACACAACCTAAATTATCCTAAGGACAAACACACACACCCATGCCCGAGGGAGGACTCGAACCTCCGCCGGGACCAGCCGCACAGTCCACGACTGCAGCGCCTCAGACCGCTCGACTAATCCCACGCGGCGATGGTGTTGGATAGAGAGGAGTTTCATAAGTGTATTACTTGTAAGCTTACAGCTGAGGACTATCTATCGCTGTTTGATGCAAGAGCTCGCTACAGACGCCCACTCAACAATGTCACTGAAACTCAGGTAATCGAGTTCAGTACACGCAACCAGAACTGATGAAAAATGCATCACTGTTTTAACTACACGTCGAAATTGTCGTGGAAAAAAAAAACCAACACTCGTGATCAATGGGTCATAATGCTACACATGTACTGGGGAAAATCTTGGTCCTAAAAGACTGTAGAGGGGGCAGTAGTTGAACATGCGATCTCCTCAATGTACAATCACGAACTGCCGAAAGTTAGAGGCCCTCTTACCTCCCTTCACCCCTCCCACTCCCTCCCTCCCACCACCTATGCGAAGACACAGGCTTTCTCAAACATCTGCTGCTCGGAAAACAGGAAGCCATCCACCTAAAGTGACCGCAGACCCCGGAGCAACCTCCTACCGATCTGGTTGCAAAGTCTTCAGTAAAATACATCCCCGACAAGCATGTGGCTGGGCAGTCAGCGTTATCGACGCCAACAAAAGCTACACATATAATAAAGCGCGACACCGTCATCCCTCAGAACAAACCCGAGATAAATGAATGCTGTCCTGACTGCAGGTTGTTTGTCTAAAATGACAGATGCGACCTCCTACGGAGCTCGCCCACCACGCCTCCAGTAGCCCCACTAGCAAGTGACCGCCGTTCTACGATGGTGAACACTTTTATTTAACGTCAACGCATCTCATAATCGTGCGCCTTTTAAAAAGGAAAACACAATTGAGACGATAATAAATGTCCCCATTTTCTTTTAGTTTATGAGCAAAATCGGTATAGCTTTTACGTTAGACTGGAGGGTACAATTCACATCTCAGTGTTTTGCGACATCCAACGAAGCGCACAACCGTCGATTACAAATGATCAAACTGTCGACACCTACATAAGCCCACCCTGTATAAAACTGTAAAAAAACTTCCACTATTTTGCTGCAAAAACTACCGATCGACGCAGAATGTCCTCGTTATTTCGAAACCATCATCGGAGTAAAGAAAAAGCGAGAATTTTTATACTCCAAAGAAAAAACATCTAAGTTACGCAATTTCTTTCAGCTTGATGGACAAACTTCATGACCTCAGTGTGTCTCTCGTGTTCAAATCAGTGACTGTAAATAAACTGTCATTCACGTGTGTATTACAAACATCTCAGACACATGAAATAACATTAGAGAATACAATCTTTCACTCCATTAGCTCACATGTCAGAAAAAAATACGATCATTTTACATTCGTCAACAATATTCTATAATTCAAGAGGTCGTTGCTGTTTTGTATACTATGGCAAGTGCCATGTTACTAATGTGAAGCTATATCACACATGCGTTTACGAGGCAAATCGTGAGAGCGTGTCTTGTAAAAGAACCTCCTATAAGATTTTACCGCGATTCTCTCTCTCTCTCTCTCTCTCTCTCTCCTGTTACATCGAAACCATATGCGTGCTTACATTTGATATTTTTGTTCCACAACTCACCTCTACGGACATGTCTGTAAAGTTTCTATCATACAGCAGATTCTTGCATTCTAATTTTGTAAGCTATTTGATCATCACAATCTGTTTCACGCAATCTACTCACATGTCGGCAAAAACGCTATCATTTCTATGTTCCACAATGAGCTATAATTCAAGTGGTGTCTGCTTTATAATTAGAGGTTATGAAGTATGAAATAACACAGGACTTGTGGTAACACCTATTTTTTAAACACGTAATCGTGATGAGAATAATAAAAGCAGTCATAATTCCATGAGAATAAATACAGCCGATTTCTAGTAGTTTTATGAGCAAAATCGGTGCAGTTTTGAGAGAACTATCTGCATCCAGACATTAGCCAGTTACACTACTCCTTGTAATAGAATCTCCTATAAGATTTTATCGCGTCTCTCTCTTCCGATATATTGAAAAACAAATACCGTCTGCGTGCTGACATCAAGCATTTTACATATACACGTATCACTCCATTGGAGCACGTGGCCAGGGTTCAAAGTCGCTTGCACAGATATGTGTAAATTTTTGTAGATGAAAGGTGGAGTTTGAGTGCATCTGCCACTACTTTTGAGTGGTATCGTGAAATTTTTTCCCAGCAGGATAACACCAGTTGTATGATGTCGTCAATTTTTGAGCTGTATTGCGATTTTAGACCGATCTGTATGATTAATTATACAATTAGGACCGATCCTTACTTGAGTTTTCCAATCAAAATAAATAAAATGCACTAACCTAACCTTCCTCTCCTGCATCTGGGTTGCTCCCACTTATTGCAGGGTGCACTTGGGCTTTCTGTCCAGAAGGGCCAGGGTTTGAGTCCCAGAAAGGGCACAGGCATTTTTTAACTTCCCGCCAGTTTCAAGGGTGTGGGGGGAGGGGGGGGGGGCGTCAGCACAGCCATTGGACAAAGAAACTCCCACCAAAGTTCGAAATTTCTGCAAAAATTTGAAATATCCGCCAAAATTCAATATTTCCATCAATGGGGAATGTTGGGTAGAGAGAGGAGAAGGTGTTGAGGAAAGGAACTCACGCGAGAGCTGAGGAAAACATACGATTTCATCTGAGGGTGGGTGGTGGAGGGGTAGGCGTGGATGAGGGGGAGTAATTAATGGATCAATTTAATTAATTTGCATATCAATTCGATATCAAAATGCGCCAGGAACCACCATCTCCCTACTACTTACAACAACCTGTGTTGTTTGCACGGGGGGGGGGGGGGGGGGGGCACCTGTGGCACTCCCTTTCACCTTGGCACCCCGAGTGAAATGGCCACTTGCTTCGCTTGGGTCTTAAACCAAACCTGGGCAAACTTTAATAAAACGAATACAATGAAGGAAAAAATCATCACACCGAGAAGGAGTTGTGTGACATAAACGAAACTTGGTAGGCGCGATTCTACATCTGAAAGATAAATCTATACAAATTTCGCTCATGGTGCTAAAGAGTGGGTCTAGTAGCGCAACTATCAGAAAACAAATCAGGTTTGCTTTAAATACATGCTATGACGGTCATGAGCTTTAGCTACCTTTGATATTGGACATGGTGAGTTGATGTTAGTCATAAATGCCTTTTAGGTGACAAAGACACCACTATCAATACCTCACTGAGCTTGAACAAGGTTGTGTAATAGGGCTACGAGGAGATGGAAGTTCATTGTACGACACTGCAGAAAGACTTGGTAGGAATGTAGCCACTGTACATGACTGCTGGCAGCAGTTGTCATGAGAATGTACGGTTGCAACAAGACTGGGCTTTAGATAGCCACGTGGTACTACCGATAGGGAAGACCATTGTGTCTGGTGTACGGATCTGGCACTTCATACTGTATCTGTAGCAACAATCTGGGTAGCAGTTGGCACCACAGTGGCACAACAAACTCTTACAAATTGGTTACTTCAAGGACAGTTCCATACCAGACACCCATTCCACTGATCCCAAACCACCGCCATTTGTAGCTTCAGTAGTGTCAAGCCAGAGCTCATTAGAGGGCTGGGTGGAGATTTGTTGTGTTTTCTGATATAAGCTGTTCCTGCTCCAGTGCCAGTGATGGCCATGTGTTGGTTAGGAGGAGGCCAGCTTAGGGCCTGCAACCAACCTGTCTGTATGCTAGACACACTGGACCTACACCTGGAGCTAATGTCTGGGATACGATTTTGTACGACAGCAGGAGCACACTTAGGATTATCCCACACACCCTGACTGAAAATTTGTTCATCAATCTTGTGATTCAACGTGCTGTACTGCAATTTATGAATAGCATTCCAAGGGCTGTTTTCCAACAGAATTACCACTGTTGTAACCCAACATGCTCTACAGAGTGTCGGCATGTTGGGTTGGCCTGCTTGATCACCAGATCTCTCTCGAACTGAGCACATATGGGACATCATTGGACGACATCTCCAGTGTCATCCATACCCAGCATTAAACGTCCCTGTACTGACCAAACAAGTCCAACCAGCATGGAACTCCATCCCACAAGCTTACATCTACCACCTGTCCAACAGAATGCATGCACGTTTGCATGTAACATTCTGCTGGCTACACCAATTATTAATGTATCTGCATTTCACGTTTGCAATGGCTTACCTTGCATTCATGTTAAGCTGTGATCTTGCAATGTTAATCACTTACAGATGTTACCTAAACAAATGCATCAGTGGAATTTCGCTATCCTACATTACTTATTTTTTAGTGATGTGGTACTTTTTCCATCAGTGTGGCTATCAAACTCCTCTCTGTGATTGCTAACAGGAGGTCTGATAAGTCAGTGTTAATTCTTATACATGCTGTATTTTAAAGTCAGTCTAATTTTGCTCAACCATGACTGCCAACATATTCAGAGTGACTTGTTTCTCAGTTGCAAGGATGCACACAAGTTGAGTAGACTAGAGTTTAAGCAAGGTATCTTCTCATCATATCTGCGTGTCAAACAGGAACAAGCTGTTACCATAAGCGTCATCATTTCGGTGAACAAATACACCAAAGTGAAATTTCTCTAATGTGTCTAGGTGCCTTTATAAACAGGTAATATCAGCAGCTCAAGCTGTGAACAGACCAGTGCTCCTGTCACCACTGAGAATAATTGCAGATCATTGTCCTCCTGCACCATTTGTCTATGTATGCCAGTACAGCCTTCTTTTTATCTCCATTCTTCAAGTTGTTCTATCTCAAATCACTTGATGTCCTATTTGTAGGATAAAGGTATCTACTTTCTTCCACTGTTTTTATGCAGAATAAGATAAGGCTTCTTGTCACAATCTGGCCAGAACTTTGTAGTCTGAATTTCGTGGAACTCTTATTGATATCATTTTACTTCAACACTCAAGTGTTCTAGTTATTAATGTAGATGTTTCCAGTAGCCCATTCAGCCTACGGTAACAAGCATCTCATTTCCACAATATGAAATTTGTGTTCAATTTTACTACACTCACAAATAAATATTATTACTGGAATGTTGTCTTAAATTAATTCTCCAAGTAAGCTTATTGTTTAGGGGAGCAAGGAAATCACTTAGATTGTTGGAGTTGTAGCTAGATAGTGTGTCATCACATTAAAAAACTGAATCTTGCCCATTACCTTGGACTAGGAACTATAGCTACACTAAGGATTTGGTTGTCTTAAATCAGACTGTGAAATGCGGCTGACACGCCTACCTCAAATCAGCTGTTCCTTGCAGAATTATTTTCTACTGTCCATAATAAACTATAATAAATAAATTGATCATGTCTGCCTAACAATATGGATTCCATCTATATAACTTGTCTTATTATAACAACTGCCTTATGAAACGAGTGACAACCACACACCACAGGACTTCTCTCCTCACTTTGTTAACTACTGTTCCAACTGCTTTTTGGCTTGAGGTGAATTGGTATAAGATATTGCACCTGAGGATTTAGAAGTTTCGGAGTTGTAAGGACTCATTGCCAACACTTGCCCCTTTTCGGACACAAGGCTGTTCCAGTACATCACATCCAGATTAAGCGACTTGATCATGTAATTCTATGAAATTGCAGAGATGCTGATGTCAGTGTTTTACCTGCTGTTCCAACATGTGCTATTGGTTTCAAGTCATGCGATTTTGCAGGCCAATAGAGTTGTAACAGGGTGAAGTAGTCACATATTTGGCTTTCGTGGGATCCACAGCCTCTAAGTGTTTAATAAAAGGCAACATTTTCCACAGTAGGCTGTATTGTGTTTTATTAATATTGTGCTATGAACTAATTTTGGCTGTGAGCCATCATCAGTCATATTTTCTGTCATGTATTATGTATTGTGCTTATCACATTCTTTTATGTCACATACATAAAACTAGAAGTTGTACTCCATCGTAACATACTTTCATGACAGCAAATGTGCTTGATAATGGCTCACAGCTGAAATTAGCTAATAACGCAATTTTAATAAAACACAATACAGTGTACAATGGACAATGTTTTTGTTTATGTATTCTTCAAGCCAGATGAACTTGGCTGTTGTCTTTATGTGTCTGTGTGACTAATGGCCTCTTGTGAGGTGACTGACTCCAAATGCTCATTGCATGCAGTTCGTAGCCCAGTGTTTTGGTAACAGGCTGAAATGGACATTCATTTACTGCCTGAAGCATTTCCTGTGGGGTTCAGATGTGATTTTGATCCAAAAGCCATGAAATGCATATCTGGTCCCTCTCAGTCAGAATCTTTTTCCAGCCACAATTCTGGTATTGTGTTTCATGGCTATATGTGTTACGCAACTGCTTGTAGACCTGTTGAACAGCCCACTGTGGAATACCAACAAATGCAGCAACTTCATGCACCATATGGCCATGGGCATGGCCAAATGTGATTGCCCCTTCCTGCCACTCTATCATGTCCTTACATCTACTCACATTTACATACAATGTCTGCTTGTAACATAAATGTCTCACTGATTGCTACTGCTTTATGCACACATAGAAGCAGTGCATGCACAGGTGAGCACAATTTGATCACAGTGCCATATGTCAAGGCTTAATGATTCATCTGGGCATGCACAGGGGCAACTAATTTTTTGTCCAATGACTTTATTACTTCCCCTTTATGACGTTTATAAATCAGCACTACCTTTAGCCCATTGTGCTCTCAAAATTGATATTTGTGATTGGTGGCTGAAATTTGTACTTGGGTAAATCAAATATATTGATATTTGTTTATTCATTTCAGTCCCAATACTTCCTGTCATCATTCAGAAGCATTGTTTGAATCTGGTGGCCAAAGTTTTTATTCTGATACTTGTTTCATTCTCAGGAAAGGAGTGTAATTTGCATCCAAATTTTTACTTGGTTTGTGTTTAATAGTGCACAAAACCATTTTTGCTTTACTCATTGAATTTATTATTTCCCACATATAGTGTTACAATACAATGATTTAACTTTAAAATTAATTAAAAAGGTACAAAAATCAAAATAAGTAGGCACTCATTACACATTTTTGCTACAGTATGAAACATTTCTCTTGATTTTTTCTGTTTTTCTTTTCTGTTGCACACAGCTGTGGAAACAATTAATCTAAGGAGGGTGCAAAGGAAGACCTAGCACAGTACTGAGAATATGGGAAAAATTAATATGTAGTTTGAGTAGAAAGCTGTTTTTCTGTTGCTTCTTGATGTTTCTGTTGTTTTCCATAGTATAGCTTTTAGAATAATTATTCTTGCCTGAAAGAATGTGTGCTTCTGCTCCTGGTTAACAGTTCTTATATTTTTATTATATACATTTTTGTGCTTCTTTATCTATAGAATGTATGTAAAAAATATTTTTTAAAACTATATAAACAAAATATTCCAAAAATTATAAAACATGATCCACCAGTAAATAATAAACAAAACTAGCACTGCCTTACGGCACACTAGTTTGTCGTGAGATCTAGTTACTAAAAGTCGTGAAACAGCCAACAAAACTTGCCCACACTGCTCTAGTTCAAGAACATATCTTCCCAGTCACATCTCCCCACATGTTATTCCACTTCCATGCCAAGATAAGCTTTGCCAGTGAAACACTCTTAAAAATTTAAATATGGTAGTCATTGATCTATGAGCTGTGTACAACAGTAAGGTGATTATCAGTCCAATTTTTTTTTTCAGGGTAGTCATGGTTTTTGTAGTTCTGTCCTGATTTTGTTCAAAGGTTGTTCTGAACACCATTGTCTCAGATTTAACAATTATTAAATCATTTATCCTGAATTAGATATTTATTTTGCCTCTATTGGTATATTTTATTATTAATTTTCATTAAGTTGGTGAAACCGTTTGATAAAAAGATTCCATTCTTAACCACAGTATGCACTTACATTGCTGTGTATAAGGCACATTGTGTGTCAACGGCATGTGTGTTATATTATCAGACTGTATTGTGTGCTACGTAGTGTTATGTTATATTGTGTTAGTTAGATTTAGTTGGTTTTTTCTCCATCAATAACAATGCTTCCTGGTAGGAAAGAATTTTTTAAAAATCACAAGTGCTCCTTCAATGAACATTTACAACCAGAATTTCCTTGCACAGTGGCTATAGTTCTTCAGACTCAAAAGGAAAAGTGAGATGCAATACTATGTGCTCCGAGTTTCTCAATAAGGCACAGTGGATGTGGAGATGAGCCACTCCACCTAAAAAGGGGGAACATAAAGGAGCAGTCTGTACCACAGCGTCTAGGGCAACATTAAAGCCATTCTTTAAATCAGAGAAACTTTGTGGTTAGAAGGAGAAGTTAGTTACAACTGAGTCTCTGCGTCTCATTCTGCTCAGCAGAGTCATAGTTTCAGATCTACAGACTGTACAGTCAAGCTTATTCAAGCAACATTAGGGTATAAACTTGCATGTGCATGTACAAAAATGGAAGGAAAGAAAATTGGAGTCCTTTAGAGTCATTAGAGGTGAAGAACAAGCTTGTATTATAAAAGGATGGAGAAAGAAATCAGCTGTGCCCATTTCAAAGAAACCATCTGGCAACTGCGTGGACTGATTTAAGGAAATCATAGAAAACCTAAGCCTGGATGGCTGAAAGAGGGATTTGAACCATTTGCCTCCAAAATGTAAGTCCAATGTGCTAACCACTACACCATCATGTTTGGTTACAAAAACATAAGACAAAATCATGAATGTGTTAGCTCATCATACTTTAGATATATTGCAATGTGATTTGGCAAAGGTGAAATCTACTTCACTCCTGACTGATGCATCTAACCACAAATTAGATTAAGGTTTTTCCTCTCATTATTACATATTTTGATCACAAAACTGGTGTAAACTTAAGAGAAACATCTACTACTGCAGGTGACCATTTAACAAACAGTCTCAAAGAAAATCATCTTGGAGATAAAATTGTTGAACTGGATGCTGATGATTCTAATTTCAATTTTGGAGGTGCTGAAAGAACAGGCTGAATAATGATTTTACCAAACTACAAGTGCAACTGAGCCATGGACTGACAGGGATTGGATGGCTGCCCATACACTGCATAATATGTTTGAGCAACTTCCTATATTTTCCCTGTAGATGTAGAAATGGTAGTTTACAAATAGTTCTGTACCTCAAACCATGCACTGTGAAAGTTCAAACACTGAAGGACTTTTGTAGCTTTGTGGAAACAGATTTTGCAATGATAAACAAATAATAAAAAATAAAATAAACAAATAATAAAATAAATAAGGTGGTTAGCACTGTTGACTGCTGTTAAACAAGTCATCAGAATCCAGAATGAGATTTTCACTCTGCAGCGGAGTGTGCGCTGATATGAAACTTCCTGGCAGATTAAAACTGTGTGCCCGACCGAGACTCGAACTCGGGACCTTTGCCTTTCGCGGGCAAGTGCTCTACCATCTGAGCTACCGAAGCACGACTCACGCCCGGTACTCACAGCCTTACTTCTGCCAGTATCTCGTCTCCTGCCTTCCAAACTTTACAGAAGCTCTCCTGCGAGCCTTGCAGAACTAGCACTCCTGAAAGAAAGGATATTGCGGAGACATGGCTTAGCCACAGCCTGGGGGAGGTTTCCAGAATGAGATTTTCACTCTGCAGCGGAGTGTGCGCTGATATGAAACTTCCTGGCAGATTAAAACTGTGTGCCCGACCGAGACTCGAACTCGGGACCTTTGCCTTTCACGGGCAAGTGCTCTACCATCTGAACTACCGAAGCACGACTCACGCCCGGTACTCACAGCCTTACTTCTGCCAGTATCTCGTCTCCTGCCTTCCAAACTGCCCGGTACCGGGCGTGAGTCGTGCTTCGGTAGTTCAGATGGTAGAGCACTTGCCCGTGAAAGGCAAAGGTCCCGAGTTCGAGTCTCGGTCGGGCACACAGTTTTAATCTGCCAGGAAGTTTCATATCAGCGCACACTCCGCTGCAGAGTGAAAATCTCATTCTGGAAACCTCCCCCAGGCTGTGTCTAAGCCATGTCTCCGTAATATCCTTTCTTTCAGGAGTGCTAGTTCTGCAAGATTCGCAGGAGAGCTTCTGTAAAGTTTGGAAGGCAGGAGACGAGATACTGGCAGAAGTAAGGCTGTGAGTACCGGGCGTGAGTCGTGCTTCGGTAGCTCAGATGGTAGAGCACTTGCCCGCGAAAGGCAAAGGTCCCGAGTTCGAGTCTCGGTCGGGCACACAGTTTTAATCTGCCAGGAAGTTTCATATCAGCGCACACTCCGCTGCAGAGTGAAAATCTCATTCTGGAAACCTCCCCCAGGCTGTGGCTAAGCCATGTCTCCGCAATATCCTTTCTTTCAGGAGTGCTAGTTCTGCAAGGTTCGCAGGAGAGCTTCTGTAAAGTTTGGAAGGCAGGAGACGAGATACTGGCAGAAGTAAGGCTGTGAGTACCAGGCGTGAGTCGTGCTTCGGTATCTCAGATGGTAGAGCACTTGCCCGCGAAAGGCAAAGGTCCCGAGTTCGAGTCTCGGTCGGGCACACAGTTTTAATCTGCCAGGAAGTTTCATATCAGCGCACACTCCGCTGCAGAGTGAAAATCTCATTCTGGAAACCTCCCCCAGGCTGTGGCTAAGCCATGTCTCCGCAATATCCTTTCTTTCAGGAGTGCTAGTTCTGCAAGGCTCGCAGGAGAGCTTCTGTAAAGTTTGGAAGGCAGGAGACGAGATACTGGCAGAAGTAAGGCTGTGAGTACCGGGCATGAGTCGTGCTTCGGTAGCTCAGATGGTAGAGCACTTGCCCGCGAAAGGCAAAGGTCCCGAGTTCGAGTCTCGGTCGGGCACACAGTTTTAATCTGCCAGGAAGTTTCATATCAGCGCACACTCCGCTGCAGAGTGAAAATCTCATTCTGGAAACCTCCCCCAGGCTGTGGCTAAGCCAAGTCTCCGTAATATCCTTTCTTTCAGGAGTGCTAGTTCTGCAAGATTCGCAGGAGAGCTTCTGTAAAGTTTGGAAGGCAGGAGACGAGATACTGGCAGAAGTAAGGCTGTGAGTACCGGGCGTGAGTTGTGCTTCGGTAGCTCAGATGGTAGAGCACTTGCCCGCGAAAGGCAAAGGTCCCGAGTTCGAGTCTCGGTCGGGCACACAGTTTTAATCTGCCAGGAAGTTTCATATCAGCGCACACTCCGCTGCAGAGTGAAAATCTCATTCTGGAAACCTCCCCCAGGCTGTGGCTAAGCCATGTCTCCGTAATATCCTTTCTTTCAGGAGTGCTAGTTCTGCAAGGTTCGCAGGAGAGCTTCTGTAAAGTTTGGAAGGCAGGAGACGAGATACTGGCAGAAGTAAGGCTGTGAGTACCGTGCGTGAGTCGTGCTTCGGTAGCTCAGATGGTAGAGCACTTGCCCGCGAAAGGCAAAGGTCCTGAGTTCGAGTCTCGGTCAGGCACACAGTTTTAATCTGCCAGGAAGTTTCATATCAGCGTACACTCCGCTGCAGAGTGAAATTCTCATTCTGGAAACCTCCCCCAGGCTGTGGCTAAGCCATGTCTCCGCAATATCCTTTCTTTCAGGAGTGCTAGTTCTGCAAGGTTCGCAGGAGAGCTTCTGTAAAGTTTGGAAGGCAGGAGACGAGATACTGGCAGAAGTAAGGCTGTGAGTACCGGGCGTGAGTCATGCATCGGTAGCTCAGATGGTAGAGCACTTGCCCGCGAAAGGCAAAGGTCCTGAGTTCGAGTCTCGGACGGGCACACAGTTTTAATCTGCCAGGAAGTTTCATATCAGCGCACACTCCGCTGCAGAGTGAAAATCTCATTCTGGAAACCTCCCCCAGGCTGTGGCTAAGCCATGTCTCCGCAATATCCTTTCTTTCAGGAGTGCTAGTTCTGCAAGGTTCGCAGGAGAGCTTCTGTAAAGTTTGGAAGGCAGGAGACGAGATACTGGCAGAAGTAAGGCTGTGAGTACCGGGCGTGAGTCGTGCTTCGGTAGCTCAGATGGTAGAGCACTTGCCCGCGAAAGGCAAAGGTCCCGAGTTCGAGTCTCGGTCGGGCACACAGTTTTAATCTGCCAGGAAGTTTCAAGTCATCAGAATGTTTAAACCATTAAAATCATGCTTTCAATCTGAAAATAAATGTTCATTGTTCCTTCAAAACTTCTTTTACACCCTCTTTTCTGAACTATGTTCACACTGTGAACTTTGTTCACAGCCAGGCTTCATCGTTTCTTCATACAGTGAAAAAAGTTGAAGGACACACATTCACTCTATTGGTAGTGATTGAATGTGTTAGTAAGTTGAGAATTACCTTGGAGTCCAAAACTGAAGACTAATTTCTTACCTCAAGATTTAAAACCATTCTTGAAAAGTTTGAAACAGAGGAAGATCTGTTTCCAGCGGGTGTAAAATGTTTCGTGGTATTTCACTAGTTTCCTTCGTCAATTTTTTTATTTTATTTATTTACATTTCTCTTTGCATTTAGTCATCAAATGATGATTTTTGTGAACATCATATTGTTTATAAAGATACTGTAGATATCATGTCCGTGTAAAAAGTTAATACACAACATCTTTACCTAAAGCTCTATCCCGCCTAAAAAAAGTGGACTGAAGTAGGTTTGCAGAATCTTGAGTCCTACAATTGGCACACATGAAATCAAATACCTTTATGGGATAATGCTGGAGGAATTTCCTTTCTAGTTATGAAAACTGCCCCATGTGTTCAGCTTGCAGAAAATGAAATGTATGTGTATGTCTGTGCCAAACAGTTTGTAACCATTGGGAAAATCAGTGAATGAACTGCTACTGATCCTTTGCCGACTCAAAGATGGGTTGAAATGATTTAAATATAGTTCACAAGTTCTGGTAGAATGTCAGTAATTTAAGAGTAAAGGAGACCATTCACCGAATAGCAAAATCATTGAGCCTTTGACAACAGCACATGAAAGGGAATGAAAATTTGCTACATTTTGGAATCAATCCTTTGTCAAGCTATACTACAAATACACATGAAATATTACATTATGTGTCCAGCTGGCAGAATGTAGAGACACAGGTGTGTGTGTGTGTCCACATGAATAATATATGGACCAGTGACAAAACAACTGAATACAAATTGCCAAAGAAAATTCACAGCACTGATAAATAAAGTTGGTCTTCTCTTAGTCCTTTGTCTTAGAAGTGAATAATAGTGCATAAATTAAAGTACTTTTTGTAACTAATTAAAGAGATAATTTGAATTATTACATTCATTTAAGTTTTCTTTTCTGCAATGGCTAGAGGCAGTGACCAGGTAGGATGTATGTATGAGTAGTGCTTGTGTGGATGTGACAGTGTTTTCTATTTCTGAACAGGGACTTTTTTGTCCAAAAACTAAAATATGTGGCAGTCTTTTCATCTGCACCTGGCTGTGACTCAGTGTCTCCTCTATGTGATGAGTAGCAGTTTATCGTTTCCATGGTACTGTTGTTATTCCATTATGAACTATCCACTGTTTTATTATGTACACACAGGTACATGAAATGCTTGCACCTATCATGACAACTGCAATTGTTATGTTTTGCATGATTCACTCAGTCATTCATTATTTCAATAAGTTATGTATAGCCCATGATGAAAAAGAACTTGTGGGGTATGGGACAAGTGGAGGTATGAATCAACAATATAAAACAACTTTAGTAACAATTAACTACTGGTAAACTGCAACAGATTTTTGTACACACTTACAATAAAACTATAAAGAAAGTTACTACTTTCAAACTACCTGCTGTTTCCTCGGTTACATTAAATATCTGCTGCTTATCCCTTTGTGATAACTTAATATTACATTACCACACTGATATCTGGCACAAAACTATAGTTAACTACATGCTGTAAGAACAGAGAGAAGCCTGTCTACAAAGAACATTACTACTTGTCAGGTAACTAATAGCAACTGGACACTGATCACATTTCATTTCACAAAATTCATTAGAATTGGTAGCAGTTCAGAGCAAAGTTTTTTAAGTTTATAAATGTCAGGCATATGAGGATAAGTCATTCATTCTCTGAATGTTCTTATTCTCTGAATGTTCTTATTCTCTGAATGTTCTTCTAATTAATTAATGATGTAATTTAAACACAGTGTTATTGCACGATCCCCTACTGTTAATGTGATTATTTACTTAATGGTGTGGCACAACAGCAATGGGTAATAAGATCACATTCATTTTACTGCTTAAATGTGTTCTCTCTAATAGAACTTTGTGATCCTAAGGGTAATCTCTGACAGTTGATAGGATAATATTCTGGAAAAATTTAGAACAACTCTCTATGCAAGTAATCAAAACAAATCCTTCTCAGTCATTTTATGTTATCCACATCCACGGCAAGATATAAAATCAGTTTCCCAAAGGAACCCCAATCTCATACAAAAGCACAAGCTTGCAACAACAAAATATTTCTCTCTCTCTCTGTCCTCCCCCCCTTTTCCTGTGCCCCCCCCCCTTTTCCTGTGCCCCCCCCCCCTTTTCCTGTCTCTCTCTCTCTCTCTCTCTCTCTCTCTCTCTCTCTCTCTCTCTCTCTCTCTCTCTCTCTCCAAATTACATTAAAACATAGGGCGTATTGGCTAATGGCAAATCCTATACCCATACACATTGCATACTTATTGGTTCCATCCATCAGTCCATAAGGTTCTAAGGAAGCCTTAATAAATAATAGTGTACACAGCATTATGTTAAAAACAAATTATCACTATGCTGCTATATATCATTTGTACGTAGACAGTCTAAATGTAATTACTATTTTGAAACAAGCTGGTGCATCCCCATTTACACTAAATAACTGCTCCTTATCTCCTACAGTTAACTTATAGGCTGATTTTTAAGTGGAGTAAAATCCATTACACCCATCTTATTACACACAGTTCTGTTCATGCTGGCATTCAATATTTTCTCCAGACTGTGTGGCACAATTGGTAACACTGAAGGTGCTAAGTATTTATTGTTTACACTCAGTAGACACCAGTGATCTAATGAAGCTCATTTCCTGCAGTTACTTTCATTTCTCAATGTCATATTTAGTTATTTTAGCCATCAGTAGAAAGATTGGTTTTTGTAGCTTTTCACACTAGTCTCTCCATGGCAAGTATCTTCTGTTAGTATAACTATGACAACATACATTCATTTGAACATACTAATAGTATTCAAGTCTTGGTCTCCCTCTCCAAATTTTATCTCCTATCTTCCCTTCCTTTTAGATTAACTATTCCTTCATACCTCTTCATTCATAATCTGAATTACCCTCCAAATCTTTGGTGTTCCTCCATGATATAACATTTCAAACACTTATATTATCTTGTTGTCTGTATTGTGTACCATGTCTCACTTTCACATGATCCTGATACTTACAATTATGGTTGATGTTCCCATGTTTTTCTTTATAAAAAACCTTTTCTTACTGTTTCCTGTATTTTTAGTTTGGCAATTTGCAGTTATTTTGCTGTCCAAACAGCAAAGCTCATCTGCTAGTTTTAGTACCAGTATCTAATTTCTTACTCATTTCCTGACTCTCAAATACACTCTATTTCTGGTACGCTTCTTTCACTTTCATTGATAGTCATTTTTAACACACTTCAAAACATTATCCATTCCATTAAGAGATCTTCCAAATGCTTTGCAATTTTAGACATAATTTCAGTGTCATCAGCAGAACTCAAAGTTTTAATTTCTTCTTCCCAAACTTTAATGCATTTTTTAAATTCTTCCTCAGTTGCTTTTTACTGCTTTTTCACTGCACGGATGGATTAATATTAGAGATCACCTAAAACCCTTCCTCAATTTTTACCTTTCATGTCATCTGAATCTCATGACTGCTGTCTGGTTTATGTACATATTTTCTGTATTTTGTCTTTGACCACATCAGAATGTAAAAGAATATATTTCAGTCAGAATTATCAAAAGATTTGTATAAAACTTAAAAATGCTATAAATGTGGGTTTTGTCTTTCTTCTACCCATCTTTTAAAGTCTGCCTCTCCCACTCTGCCCTTTGTCTTTTAACAGTCATTTTATTCTTCTATGGATAACTTCTACTAGAATTTTGCAACTATGTTCTACTGAAGAGACAGTTCACTAATATTCATTCCTGTCAGCACATGATTTCATTTGTATTTGTATTATTACAGTTATCCTGAAGTCTGAGGGTATTTTGCCTTTCTTGTGTATGCAGCATAACAGGTGGAACAGTTTTAACACCTTTGATTCTCCCAAGGATATTCATAGTTTAACAGAATGTTGTAATGTTGCCTTACTGCACTTATCCTTTAATGTTCTGTTAAATTCTTATTGGAGTATTGCATCACCCAGTTCACTTACGGCCGGCCGCTGTGGCCGATCGGCTCTAGGTGCTTCAGTCCGGAACCGCGCTACTGCTACGGTCGCAGGTTCAAATCCTTCCTCGGGCATGGATGTGTGTGATGTCCTTAGTTTAGTTAGGTTTAAGTAGTTCTAAGTCTAGGGTATTGGTGACTTCAGATGTTAAGTCCCATAGTCCTTAGAGCCATTTGAACCATTTAGTTCATTTACACCCATTTCCTCTTTCTTTGACGTAAAACTGTATCTGAGGTTCTTTTCTTTATACAGCCCTTCCATTCATTCATTCCAACTTTCACCCTTCTATTCTTTGCTTAGTAATTGACCTTAATAGTTCAACAGAATATTCTCCTTGGAATATTACATCATCCACCTCATCTACATCCACTTACTCTTTCATTTACTCAAAGTTCCCTTCTAGTTTCTTTTCTTTATACAACCCTTCCATTCATTCTTTCTTAGTTTCAGCCTTACATTCTTTGCATAGTATGGCTTGCCATCAGAGCTGCTCTCTTTCATCCAAAGATTTCTTTAAGATTTTCCTTCTCTGCCTTTGACATTTCATCTTTCAAAGTTGCCCATTCATTTTTATTGTATTTCTTTCTCCAGTTTCAATCAGCAATTACCTGATTTTCCCATTTGAAACTATCAAAAATCTCTGGCTGTTTCCACTTATCCAAGTATCATCTCCTTAATTTCCTAGATTTCTGCAATTTCATCATCTTTAATCTGCATTGCACAATTAATAAATTATGATCAAAGTCAACATCCAATCCTGGGAATATTTTGTGGTTTAAAATATGGTTTCTAAATCTCTGTTTTACTCACTACACAATTTATCTGAAACCCTCTTGTGTCTCCAGTTCCCTCACACCTATATAATATGAATTGTGCTCTGTGTAAATCATACCAGACAGCTTTCATTTTCATTGCTTACTCGCAGCGACTTCTCCTACGGCTATTCCTTTCCTTACTAACAAAATTTAGCCCCCTTCCAAATTAAATTTTCTTCTCCCTTAACACATTAAATATTTTTTTGTGTCTCATTACAATTCTTTTCTTTCTCCATTATCTGCAGATCTGGTAAGCATCTGTGCCGCTACTAATGTGATGAATTGTGGCTTTACCCTAACCTGTGCTGTTACTATTGAATATGATAATCAATTCACTGTACTGTTCAATATAGTTCAGTTGCATTACTCCTATTTGATACTGTGGCTATATCAGTGTACCAATCTGAAAAGCAGTCCTAGTGTTTCTGCCACTACACTTCACTAGCTTCCACCATATCTAACCCCATGGCCATCCACTCCCTTTTCGAATTCTCTAACATACCAATATGATTAATGGATCTAACATTCCACACTCTAAGCCACGGAATGCCATATTTGTCTTTTTTATCAAAAGTAGACATTACACGAGAAAATTAAAATTTTGTAGTGGCAGAATAGCTTGCCAGTACTTCCCTTCATGAGGTGACATTCCAGTACTGTCCTCAGAACAGGTGGGTCCATCTCAAGCTGGGGACCAAGTTACCTGCATCTCCTTTCCAACTTTCCAATCCCAGACACCTTTTTTCTCCATGAGGTGAGGAGGGAATTAACCATTCCAAAAATCAGGATCCCCCCCCCCCCCCCCCCAACAAGGTAACTAACAGCAGTACTGTGATTTCGCCTCCTCAATGTAAGGGTTTGATAGTGGACAGTCATTCCATTCCTTTGTAATTTTACATTTGTTTTTTCTTCTTACCTAATACAGAAAAACTGATTTTCCACAGTTTTCCTGAATAACTTTAGTAACGTGCCAGGATGGTTCATATGATTCTTGCTAACAAGACACAGCTGGCACCTTCACCTTTGTCTATATTTTCCATGTTATTGGCAGAAAGTAAATTATTTTTAACAATAAAGCTCACACACTCAAGTGATTATATAGATTCTTTAATGGCTACACCAGTTTCAACTGATAACTCATTTCCGATACCTCGTAGATGCCTCTTAAAATGTTCTGATGCAGTCAACGACCGAGAGTTATCTATGGACGATTGACAATGACTTATTAATCAAAACTGGTTTAGCCAATAAAACCTCCCCTATATGTATCTTCTTTCCTTGCACTATACTAAGATTCTTCTTCTTCTCTTCTTCTTTTATCAATGTTCTTTTGATGCTGGTATTTCATACTTCTGAAGGGATGGATGATCACAGTTTGGCCACATTAAACAACAATCATTTCATAGTAACATGTCCTGTTACACTCTTTTGTCTTCTTCCAAAAACTTAACTTTACTTTTGCACAGGAAAGAGTAAAATATGTAACTATAAAAACATTTGACTGTCCCCCTTGTGAATTGCGGGTGTTGACAGATAATGAAAGTTTCAAAGATAAACTGAAATTGTATCTTCTTCACAGCTCCCACTCTACAGATACATTTGTGAATGGGTAGTATGTAGTTGGATTACATTTATCACATTTTGTTGTAGATTAAAGATTTTTTAAAAAATCTAGTTATGCAAATAGCCAGCATGTAGCCATTTTTTCATAGAGAAAACATATCTTATTCGGAAACATACTGGCAATTTCCACATAATATTAAATTGTCATGAACATAATCCACGAATATGGAAAAACTGTACTCCAGACAATGGAAAAATTTGGGTCAAGTTAAAATACTAGACATACAAATCACTTATTTGTATCTCTAGAGCACTCAAACTTTGCACCTATTTTGTGGAAGGAAACTGGAGATCATACACCGAAGCAATTATTCTTAGCTAGACTTCACACCTTGCCATTCTCTAAAAAGTGTGCAAGAGTTTGGAAGTTGTACTCCAGTGATTGTATTGCATTATATCTAAAACTTTTAACTGAGAATCCACTGTAATGCCATACATAAATGCTATAAATGTAGATTAGGAAAACTTTCTAGATTTAAAGCAGATAGATTTAAAGCAGCTTGTAATGGTCATGTTCATGCCTAGTGAAATTGCTTTCAAGATTTTTTTTATATGACATTGAACTAAGCTGTTACTGATGCATAGCTTGTGATGTTAGGAAAAGCATGGTTACGGAATCATGGTGCCTCACATTGGTAGAGAAATGTCATGTTAATTTCTTCATCTTCAGAGAACAATCTAGTTGGACATTTGCATAGCAGCTGTTTGCCTAATTATCCACAGAAACAGACAGCCACTAAATTTACTTCAACCTTTACAAGTGTTTAGTGTGCCTAATCTATCAGATGTGAAGTTGTGTAGTACCATGGTCTCAAATACCTTCTTCTGTAGTGAAAACGAGAAAAAGGTAGAAGCACAATGACACTATTGAATATAGCGTTTCCATCCAGCTGAACGGGAAGAGAGGAATATTAGGATATAATGTCTCATCAATACTGGTGTCATTAGAAATGGAACACAAGTTCAGAATGTTTCAGGGATGGGAAAAGGAAATGGTCCTACTCTTTCAAATAAACCATCCCAGCATTTGACTAAATCTCTTCAGGGTAAATGATGAAGAACCCAAATCTGAACGGCTAGATGTGGATTTGAACCATCGTCCTCCTGAATGCGAGCCCAGAGTGCTACCATTCCATCACTTTCCTCAGTCCATCTGGCTCACAAACAACTGTCAACAGTGTTTCAAAATGAGGTTTGAACTTCAGCTCACACAAGTGCAAAGCTTTTTCATTTGATGTTACAATCTGCCACTACTTCTAGCATTGTCAGCCAAATTCTGGCAATTGAGATACCTTCACACCAAGGAACCTAATAGGCTCCCCCCATGACGAGCAGAAGACATGCAGACTACAGACACGGAGGCAGCACACAAATAATTATCTGTGAACCAGTAGCGAATCCATGATCTTGGTGGGTGGAGGGGGGGGGGGGGGGAGAGATCAAATCACACACAACTACGTCTGTACCGACTACAATAGCGAGAAAACTTTGGAAACTGTTTGAAAGTTACGTTGCAATTTTCATTTTTTTTACAGATGATTATTAAAAACAGGTGTAGCTCTGGAGTGACAATGGCCGTTATTCTCTCATAATTGTCTGTATTTAAAGTCAAAGTTAAATCTAATCTTTTAAATGGAGTTTTAGCATCATTGAACATCTATTTTCGAATAATGCAAGGAACAGGACAGCGCAAACAATGTAAAATTTAAACAAGGCTGGGGAAATTTTAAAAACGAAATGGTGCGTCAAAATAAATGATTGTGAATGATGCTGGGAAGCGAAATTTAATTTTGACTTTCGATCTTCTCAACAGAAAATCACCAGAACTTTACTCAAGACTAATAATAATCTTTTAGATAAGGTTCGAATAATAATAGGCCAATATCTCTTGCTAACTAATAATACAAAGATATTTCCCTTGCGTCTCAGATTACGAGATATGAATTGAGCGCAGTCTAGCGACAATGCTACACACTATCGTAGTGGATAAATAATTACTGCTTCGGTACGGTTAGGTGATGTATCCGTGAGTGCCAGTGAGTTATTACAAATGAATATATTTTAATGTTCATTTTTACTGTGTTACGTACAGATATTTTCACTTTGTATTATTTTGAATAGGTTGCTACGCTAATATACTCAATATCTACGAATCAACAACTTTTATCAGAAGGTATGACTCCTATGTTTGAGAATAAGTTTTCGAGGGTGTTACCTCTCGTAGTCTGGGAGAGAAGCAACGGCTGGTACCAATATGTCAAAATTCTGAAGAACATGTCCATATGGGATTCCAAAGTAGGCAAGATATTTATCTCCAGCCTCTTCAACGGAGTGAATTGTGTTGGAAACTCCTCCATTTTGAGAGAATCTCCAGAGAAGGTAAGCGATGAAAGTGCATACGTAAAGCGAAAAGATGTCCATAGTGCTAACGTTAGACACATTAAACGACGGAAAATTTTGCAGGTACTCGATGTGTTAAAGCTTTATGTTGCTCTTAAACTTGGAAGTGGTATGCTTATTACTTGCTCGCTAGCGTCAGACTTCAAAAGCCGGATTATGTCGATGTACGAATCATTCTACACTGTAGTGGATAAAGAAGATATGGTGATGGAACAATGCCCTCAGCTATCGTACCGGGGCCTTCCCTGTAATTCCGGTAGCGTGAAACAAACTGGGATGATCAAAATTAAATACATTGATAAAATATAACTTGTTTCAAATTGCTTTAGATGTTTTGTACTTCTAATGAGGAACATATGCACTCAACTTGCAGGTTTACCAGAGGTGCCCGGACAACAAGAACATAGGTACAAAGACGAGGACTCGCCTTCTACTAGTAGTGCTGGAACAGCCTTGGTACGTCGCCCAGTGGCTTACCGCATCATCCAAGGCGCCGCGCAGATGTGTGATAAATTCCTAGACTACGTGCCACTTATCGGAAATGATACGTTTCCCTGGATGTCTACAGCAGAGAGACAGTAAGATTCTGTGTAAAATATTTGCAGAAGAGCAGTTATTTGAATTTCATAGCTGCAAGTAGCGTTTAGTAATTGTAAAGCAGCTAGGTCAGAATATGAAACAATAAATTATGAAACGGTACCAAATATGTTGAATATCTGAAGATAACAAAAATATTTCGATCGACAGTAACTTAATGCCTTAATAAAAAAACAAGTTTTGAGACAAAGTTTGTACTTACTAATGTCTAAATTCTTTAATACCATTGTTTTCCTTTCGAACAGAACGAACCGGAAAAAACTAGCAGGTACCATAATGGTCCCCCCCCCCCCCCCTATGAATACTGTCTGTTTTATGCCGAAATAAGTTCCGCGAAAATACTGCATTTCATTGTGAAGAAAGTTTGCTACTTAGATACCAACAAATGTATGGCTCCTTGTATGAACATGTGAGGCTGAATAGGATGACAAACTAGAATATTACTAGTTACTCGTTAAATTTTGGTTATTGCGCAAGCACATAGCATAATTCAGTGATGGTTTCCAAACCATTCGGTTATCAAAGGAAAGAATAGGGTTAGTCAACATAAACATAGATTTAACTGGTCTGTCTGCCATCATTCAGTCGAAGCAGTTTGTGTGTGACATGTATTGATGTTGAAAGGGTATTTAGCAGATGCAGAATGCTACACGTAAAGTACAAATGGGACATTCCAGCCAGACTTCTACAGCAATAATTACATGGAATACTTTAATACTAATGATCAGCTATTCCGTTAATGACAGTTGCAGATTTGTACTCAGCAGTATGCAGACTCATTACACCATAGTATATCAGTACCTAAAGGATGTGACACTAAGTGGTTCATTAAATCGTGTGTACAAGCGCGTGGTTTAATGCTTAACCGGAGTACTCAGTGTTACTGATACTTCATATCTTATAAAGCATTACATGATGCAAAAACAAAAAAAGATAACTGTGCATCGAGTAAAACTTCTACAAAAGATATTTTCTCGTCTGGGCATGTCACTACTAACACTTGCTTATGGCGATAGGGCATTGTATATGTTGATGGTTAAGGTAATCCTTTGACACCAGGTTGAGTTTCTGTGCGTTATCTGCTAATGGTATGCAATGTTCAGTGCTTTTCTGACATTAGTAACAGAACGATCTCCAATGGATCGTTCCTATGCCTTTCCAAATCGGAGAGAGTGCAACAGGATAAATTTCCCTTTGAACATGTTTACATGCAATCTGCTTTAAAACATATTTCCTGTGTTACTGGTCAAACCCGAGGCTCGTATCCCACAGTCATCTACATCCAAAATACTTATAACATTTATCCAGAAATTATTCTTAAATAGCACTGTATCTAACCAAACTTTATAACTGTAACCATTTTACAGTAATAGATTAGTCTGTTTAAGAAATCAATTTCTTATAAGATGATCACACATCAATCGGATTTTTTAATTTTTTTTTATATTATTGTACGTACGTAAAATTCGGACCTCAAATATCAATCCTACAGAAGTTTTATGCAGCACTCAGAAATTCTCGAGAAAATAGACTTTGAAGTTCTGCGAACGCCTTTTAATATCCCAAAGCAAGGCCGAATTTCCCGCAGATAGCGTGACTGTGGTAGCGTGTTTGCCGGTAATTTGGGTCCCCGGATTCGATCCATAGCTGCGGTAAATTTTTAAACAAAGAATGTTAAGAGTAAAATTCACAAAGATGAAATAACAATTTGAAAAGTTTTATTCATTTATCTTTAACAATACTTTTAAGGCCGGTAATTAAGAATTTATATATACATTGAAAATTGGATTTTTGTGGATGATATGTAATTAGAAATAAGATGTGCATTTTTCGTAAACAGACGCTTACATTTGGGTTTATTAACACGTACTGATAAATTTTATATTTTATGTGGCGCAGATACTCGAAGTGAACAAAAAATTACCGTAACAAGTTACCCAACGTTTATCATTATCGAGCGCTCCCGATTTTTAGCTGTGTTTATGCGTTTCACGGGAATTCTCGTAGAACACGCATCTTCCTTTAAAAATTTGCATCGGTCAGGAATCGAACACAAGCTGCCTACTTGGTAGGTAAGCACTCCACCACAGAGCCACGTCGCCTGTCGAAAGATAGACTGTGCTTCAGGATATTAAAGACGCTCAGAAACACTTCACAGTCGATTTTCACGAGAACATTCGACAGTTCAGTCTAATTGCTATGAGTTATTTGAGTTCTGAGCTTCACGTACCATGAATTACAACACATTCGATTTCAATACTTCATGGTTATTTAGAGGATTATGGTTGGTTGCCTTTGCCATTCCTGTTGAAAGTTTCTGCACTTACTGTATAAGGCGTAAGCATGTCCTATTCTTGCTTGTATAGCATTGCATGTATAGCATTTCGCGTCTCATATTAACTTAAAAATTAATGTAGCATGTAAACTAATCAGGAAAAGGATAAGACCAAGCACCACATTTTATTTTATATATTTTATTTCTAGCGATTTCGCTTTACAGGTATCGCTAATCTGGAAAAGCTTGGAAATGAATGCACCTGTAGTACTATTGACCCCCCCCCTCCTCCTCTAATGTCAGTGTTGTGCAACTATTGTAGTGAAACGGAAGACTTCACTGGCACTCCGAAGTATCGATTAATGCTTTAACTAAACGTACAGAGGGAATTCTTGAACTTATACAGTGCTGAAACGTTCCACTAAGAACGTTTCTTAAGGAAATCTTTGTAGAAAAATAATTGTACCTAAATGATTACCACTCAAAAATAATGGTTGCGCATATTGTTACCATATATTCGGTTGTGGAAAGGACGTTCTTGCACGAACTAAAATAGTCTTGCCTAAATTTCATTACTTACGCGTGTGTAACAGCATTGTCCATAAACTCATACACTCCTGTGAGGCAATATATCCAGCTAATAAGGGCCCTTTCACACGCGAGGCACTGCACCCAGCTGCAGAGTGCTGAAGCGACTCGCGTTATATTGGACCTTATGCGTCCTTCCACACGGGAGATTCGGAGCTTCGACTTTGGCTCACTGTGCGGCAGTGTAGCTTGTTAAGCGAATCGCCTTCTACTGCCTTTACACATAGCCTTATGAGAGCTTTCACGCGGGACACAGTCGCCAGTCGCTCGTCGCCCTCCGCGCGCAGCTACGGTACACATTGTTGACTCAGCCAGATGCTAAGTACCCGTAAGAACAGTTTTACATAAATGTATTAATGACAACCACCATGTTTTTAGGGAATAATATACAGAAGAAGTGGAAGAATCTGCTGTTATCATGCGTGAGGGATATTAACACGTCAGTGCACGCGCCTGGAAACTGGACGCACAAACGTCAAACACGTAGCTGTTCTTTCAGACCCTTACAGATTACATCGATTTTTAATTCCTATCAGACGACTCTTATTGTTATCTTTTATATGTGCCGACAAGATGGCTTCTTTTAACTAATTTTCAGACATTGTATTAATGTGAAGATTTCTCCGTGGTCTGACAGACCAGCTGAGTTTACTGCCGGGTTAAAAGATCTAGAAGTAAGAAGTGGTTCTGCAGCAGCTGACAAAACTAAATAGGTATATTTATTCTGGCCTCCTGCCATTTTTATCACCTGTTATACGGTACTCGTATATTATTATATTCAATATAACTGAACGCATTCAAATTCCTTTCTCCTTTGAATGCGGTCACATTGCACGATTCATTTCACAACATGTTTTAACTTACGTAAAGAAAGTGACACGATTAGAAATGATCAAGCTGAATGGGATAGCGTCGAATTGCGAGTTAGTATTAGTGAGGGAGGGCAGATCCCGTCAAAAACGAAAATAAAGAAGCAACGTTTAAAATCAGACATAATGTTTTACACCGAAGCATTGAACTTAGAGAAGAAAAAGGACAGCATCATCTGAGGAGGATAAACTTTGGCAAAAGACTTGGTAGCTATTCCAGAACACAGCAAGCTTCAGGCGAAACCTGAAATAATGGAAGTGGCCGCTAACTATAAGTTACAGACTTCTATGGCTATGCATCAGCCAAGTTATGCAAACTTCGCAGCACACATGGCACAACAGCGTGATGATGTTCACCCAGTTGCTTTTTACCCACCCTAGCAGTTTTCCACATACGCCTTTCAAATAAATGAAATACCCCCCTCCCCCCCCCCCCCCCCCCCGCAATCCGTCCGTCCTCTGCCCCGCCATCGTAAATAGCGCGCGCACACACACACACACACACACACACACACACACACACACACACACACACACACACACGTTCCTCTGACTCTGTAGAAATCGTCGAAAAACAATCTGACAATTTGTCAGTTTTGAGCCTTTGAAACAACTTCTCCCTTCGTTAATATATACTTCAGTAGTCATACATTTCAGAAAAACTTCCATGACATTAGATTCTATTTTGTTGAGATATGTGTACCCATGACAGATAACTTGTTAAAATTCTATTAAATGTGTCCCTCCCCCCCCCCCCCCCCCCACTTCTCTCTCTCAACAATGAAGTTTTGCACCCACGTTGGAGCAACAACCACCTTCTCATCCACTATTATATGCTTTCTCGAGTTTGTGTCAATCAACCGCAAGAATGGTTTCGATACAGCACACAGTCCATTGAATGATAAAAACTGAAAAACTTCCCAGGATCTGCTATAAGTGTCCTGTGAAGACAATGAAAAGTTCCCACGCTTAATCGAGAATTAGTTATTGGATGACACCAATGCTTTCTCTTTTGGACTTTGCGTTTCTTCATAACAACAATAACAAGAAGTTACTACTACATCTACGTGATTACTGTGCTATTCACAATAAAGTGTCTGGCAGAGGGTTCAATGAACCACCTTCAAGCTCTCTCTCTACCGTTCTACTCTCGAAGGGCACGCGGGAAAAACGAACACTTAAATTTTTCTGTGCGAGCCCTGATTTCTTTTATTTTATCGTGATGATCATTTCTCCCTATGTAGGTGGGTGCCAACAGAATGTTTTCGCAATCGGAGGAGAAAACTGGTGGTTGAGATGTCATGGGAAGATCCCGTCGCAACGAAAAACGCCTTTGTTTTAATGATTGCCACTCCAATTCATGTATCATGCCTGTGACACTATCTCCCCTATTTCGCGATAGTACAAAACAGCTGCCCTTCTTTGTACTTTTTCGATGTCATCCGTCAGTTCCACCTGATGCGGATTCCACACCGCACAGCAATACTCCAGTGTAGGGCGGACAAGCGTGGTGTAAGCAGTCTCTTTAGTAGACCTGTTGCACCTTCTAAGTGTTCTGCCAATGAATCGCAGTCTTTCTTTTGCTCTACCCACAATATTATCCATGTGATCGTTCCAATTTAGGTTATTTATAATTGTAGTCCCTAAGTATTTAGTTGAATTTACAGCCTTCAGATTTGTGTGACCTATCGCGTAATCGAAATTTAGCTGATTTCTTTTAGTACTCATGTGAATAACTTTACACTTTTCCTTATTCAGGGTCAATTGCCACTTTTCGCACCATACACAGATCTTATCTAAATCATTTTGCAAGTCGTTTTGATCATCTGATGACTTTACATCTGCAAACAATCTAAGACGGCGACTCAGTTTGTCTCCTATGCCGTTAATATAGATCAGGAACAATAGAATGCCTATAATAATTCCTTGGGGAACGCTGGATATTATTTTTGTTTACTCGATGACTTTCCGTCTATTACTACGAACTGTGACCTTTGACAGGAAATCACGAATCCAGTCGCACAACTGAGGCGATACTCCATAGGCACGGATTTTGGTTAGAAGACGCTTGTGAGGAACGGTGTCGAAAGCCTTCTGGAAATCTAAAAATATGGAATCAATTTGACATCCCCTGTCAATAGCACTTATTACTTCATGAGTATAAAGAGCTAGTTGTGTTTCACAAGAATATTTTCCGAAACCATGCTGACTGTGTGTCAATAAATCGTTTTCTTCCAGGTACTTCATAATGTTCGAATACAGTATATGTTCCAAAACCCTACTGCAGATGGACGTTAGTGATATAGGCCTGTAATTCAGCGGATTACTCCTACTTCCCTTTTTGGATATTGGTGTGACTTGAGCAATTTTCCAGTCTTTAGGTAAGGATCTTCCTGTGAGCGAGTGGTTGTATATAATTGCTAAATATGGATCTATTTTATCAGCATACTCTGAGAGGAACCTGACTGGTATACGATCTGGACCGGAGGCCTCGCCTTTATTAAGTGATTTAAGCTGCTTCGTTACTCAGAGGATATCCACTTCTATGTTTTTCATCTTGGCAGTTGTTCTTGATTGGAATTCAGGAATATTTTCTTCGTCTTCTTTGGTGAAGGGGTTTCGGAAAACCGTGTTTAATAACTCTGCTTTAATGGCACTGTCATCAGTGACTTCACCGTTGTTATCGCGCAGTGAAGGTGTTGATTGCGTCATGCCACTGGTGTGCTTTATGTATGACCAGAATCTCTTTGAGTTTTCTGCCAGATTTCGAACAGAATTTAGTTGTGGAAATTATTAAAAGCATCTCGCATTGAAGTACGCGCCATATATCGCATTTCTGTAAAACTTTGCCAATCTTGTGGATTTTGCGTTATTTTAAATTTGGCATGATTTTTTTCTTTGCTTCTGCAACAATGATCAGACCCGTTTTGTGTACCATGGTGGATCAGTATCATCACTTATTAATTCATGTGGTATATATCTCTCAATTGCTGTCGATACTATCTTTTTGAAAACATTCCACAACTTTTCTACACTTACATTATCAGATCGGAAGGAGTGAAGACTGTCTCTTAAAGAGGCGTTGAGCATTTTTATCAGTTTTAAAATAGATATACTTTGCGTTTCTTTGTGATGGTTGTAGGTGTTACGGTATTCAGCCTAGCAGCAACTGCCTTGTGGTCGCTAATCCCTGTATTCGTCACGATACTCACTATTTGTCTAGCATTATTTGTTGCTAAGTGGTGAAGTATGCTTTCGCGGTCATTTACGCTTCGAGTGGGCTCATGAACTAATTGTTCAAAATAATTTTCTGAGAAAGCATTCAGTACAATTTCGGATGACGTTTTATGCCTGCCGCAGGCTTTAAAGTATGATTTTTCCAGCATATCGAGGGTAGATTAAAGTCACCACCGACTATAATTGTATGAGCGGGATACTTATTTGAAATGAGACTCACCGTTCAGCATCTATATCTTTTGAGTCAGGGGTCGGTAAAACGATCCAATTAATTGTTTAGTCCGATTGTCAGGTATAACCTCTAACCATACTATTTCACACGAACTATCTACTTCAGTTTCGCTACAAGGCAAACTACCTCTGACAGCAATAAATACTCCACCGCCAACTGTATTTAATCTATCCTTTCTGAACAATGTTAGATTGTTTGAAAAAATTTCGGCTGAACTTATTTCCGGCTTTAGCCAGCTCCGTGTACCTACAACTATTTGAGCTTCAGTGCTTTCTATTAGGGCTTCGAGCTCTGGTTCTTTCTCAACACATCTACGACAATTTACAACTACAATACCAATCGTTTTTACAACTACCTTACCGTGTTCTAACTGCCCACTTTTAGACGGACGTCGCTTCTGTGGTTCCTTGAGACCCTCTAACCTAAAATACCGCCCAGTCCCTTCCACACAGCCCCCGCTACCCGTGTAGCCGCCTTTGTGGAGTGGTCTCCTGACCCACTGCCCTATAAAGTGGAACCCGGATACCCACCACCCGATGGCCCAAGACAAGGAATCTGCAGCCTACACGGTCACAGAACCGCCTGAGCCTCTTATCTGCTACAAGAAACGTGTTAACATGTTGTAGTTGACTGGTTGTGGAAACAACACGCCAATAGTCAGCAAGCATTTCCTTTGAGGTTTCACGTGACGGCTGCAGTGGGCGGGACTCGGGTCTGTGCGCCGAAGTCGGTGGAAAAGCGGCTCACTGCATCCAGATGCACGGCCTCCCGTGTGAAAGAGCCTTAAACACCAAGCCATTCATTCAATACCTGGTGAGAAACCCGTGCCCGTGCGTTTGCTTTTACCCCCACAATATTTCTTTCCGGATAGCAACATGCGTAAAAGTACGTGCTGTGAGTCGGTGGGCGGAGCACAAGTAATGTACGTAACATATGTGGTTGACATTGCTCTAGATATTCCTTAATTATCTTCCAGTGCCACCCCCTTTCCATTCCCACCCTTTTGGCTCTTAATTGTAGTGCTTCTTCCCATATAATGAGTGACCAGTAAATCCCCGATTCCTTCAATAATCTAACTCCTCTGTATAAAACAGCTTCAAACTGATTACTTTACAAATATTAGTTAAAATGTTTAGTTAGGCATGTAAGCGAGAGGTAGGTGGTACATACCCCCACAGTTATTTCCAGACAGCAGGTGATTGTATACCAAGTTAAGATGAAATCGATACAGTAATTTAGGAGATTAAGATTTTCACTCTGCAGCGGAGTGTGCACTGATGTGAAACTTCCCGACAGATTAAAACTGTATGCCGGACCGAGATTCGAACTCGGGACTTTTGCCTTTCGCAGGCAAATGCTCTACCAACTGAGCTTCCCGAAGCGCGACTCACGACCTGTCCTCACAGCTTCAATTCTGCCGGTACCTCGTCTCCTACCTTCCAAACTTCACAGAAGTTTATTCTGGAAACATCCACTAGGCTGTGGCTAAGTCGTGTCTCTGCAATGTCTTTTCTTCCAGGAGTGCTAGCTCTGCAAGGTTCGCAGAAGAGTTTCTGTGTGGTTTGGAAGGTAGGAGACGAGGTACTGGCAGAATTGAAGCTGTGAGGACGGGTCGTGAGTCGTGCTTGGGTAGGTCAGTTGGCAGAGCACTTGCCCACGAAAGGCAGAGGTCCCGAATTGGAGTCTCTGTCCGGCACACAGTTTTAATATGTCAGGAAGTTTCAATTTTGGAGATCTTGAACACTCACAGAGTGAGTCAGAAGGATTTGAAAGCTGACAGTGTTAGTGATCCTGAACAAAAGAAACTTCGTATTGATATATGCCATACTTCGGATGATTTCCGAAATACCGGTACTGTGAAACACATTAAACATCACTCTTGTACGTTTTTCTCGAGTAATTCGAAAACTGCACCCTACAACGAAAACGGGACGCGGTACAAAACTGACTAAAGCAAATTGCCTACAAAAGAAGGTCTTATTGATTTTTTTACTCGAAGACTAGTAGTTTGCGCAAATAAAGCAAGAGAAAATCGAAAATCTCGCGCGACGCGCATCCGCTATAGCTTAGATAGATTTTCTAGGTAGATTTGAGGTTGCTTCTAGACTTCATAAACCACAAGTGTCGTCTCAATTTTAACACTACTGTGTTACGTTGCAAACAATGACAAGGTTTGAGTAATACGTAAAATTAATGACATTGAATGTGTTCTGTCTCGGAAACCATTCAGAATAGGGCATATGTCCACATGAAGTTTTTTTTAGTCAGAATCAGTAGCACTGTCACCCCTCAAAGCCTGTACCTTTCCTCCTAACTCACCTTGTACATACATAAATTTTTATAATGTGTGGAGAGCCTAATAAACGCTGACACAGAGGTGTTCGTTTGTTTAAAGTATTGGTTTCCTGGAACTCTCAAGGCAATTAGTTTGCAAATCTTCCAGTACCTCCTTAAGTATTTCATATTGCATACGGTAATGTTTTTGTAATAATGTACAGCCTTTAAGTTCATTTCAGCCTTGGTGTTAGCGTGTATCTGCAGCCTCAGAAAAAGTAGTAATCGTACAGGTGGTATTATTATACAATATTGTAAATTATGTGTTACCAGAAACTGAATGACAGGAGGAGGATATTGTCTCTTACTTGCCTATTACTTCCATATGAGAGTCGTGAAAAATCATTCCAAAATATAGGTTCAGTAAATAAAACACGAAGAAATTCAAAATTTAAACATGTGTTTGATTCCAATCTAATTTCGGAAGTTCTTCTACGGTGAGAATTTTTAACACACATTTCATGTCTTCTGTTCACATTTCATGTGGATAACATCGCCTTACACACACACACACACACACACACACACACACACACACACACACACACACACACACACACACACACCGCTTCCCAACTAACTCTTAGACCAAAAACGTTTGTTCTCCGCTTTACAGATAATACGGAACACAAAATCGAAAACATGAACAGAATTAAAACCAAAAAAAGTTGGTTCCTAAGAATCAAGGAAAGTAAAGAAAATATAAAAGTACAGTATTTATGTCGGTTACCACTGATACGAATATTCCATTTTTCACCTTGACTGTTAAGCAGTAAGTGTCATTTTTATTACACGATCAGCTGATTTAGGCAATGTGCCATTTTAGTCTTACTGTTATCAAAACTTTAAACCATCTCCCTTTGTGGGTGTATACAAACGTGCGTCTGTCATTTGGGTATTTAACCGTTGCCGTAGTAGACTCGAAGCGAGAACGATGTTCCATACTCAAAGATTTTGAATAATATTTCTGCCTTAATGGCATACGTCGTAAGAATGGAAACTTAGAATACTAGCGAAATCGGGCCGACAATGCCCTGCCTGTGTAATTTACCTCTCCGAGTCAAAAAAAAAAAAAAAAAAAAAAAAAAAAGGATGATCTGTATTAATCCAGAATCTATAATTTGCTGTAGAAAAGTGTGGAAAATGATAGTTCTTATTGATGGCCGGCCGTTGTGGCCGAGCGGTTCTAGGCGTTTCAGTCTGGAACCGCGCCATCCCTACGGTTGCAGGTTCGAATCCTGCCTCGCCGGCCGTGATGGCCGAGCGGTTCTAGGCGCTACGGTCTGGAACCGCGCGACCGCAGGTTCGAATCCTGCCTCTGGCATGGATGTGTGTGATGTCCTTAGCTTAGTTAGGTTTAAGTAATCTAGGGGACTGATGACCTCAGATGTTTAGTCCCACCGTGCTCAGAGCCATTTGAACCATTCTTATATATGGGTTTCCGTCATTTTTATTGGCATAAAGTGATGGACTTATATATTTTTATTAATAAATTGTGTAAATAAACAATAGTTAACTATTCCATTCGCTACATAGTTCAACCAACTTAAAACAGTTTAAAATAGTTCTATCGTTTAGCGTAACACGAGTGGATAAACGATACTTTCGGTTTTCTACTTTAACGTATAGAAGTACAGTGTTTCCACAGTTCCTTCTCTGGAGCAAATGACACATAGTTGACCGTGGGGAAAAAACATGGATTTTCTAAATTTAATCCAGTTACGAGCAGTGATTGCCCTTGAGCTTCGTTGATTGTCATCACCAAATCAAACGCACAGAAAATTGTAGTCGGCTGAATGTGAAGAGCAAATCATTGCGAATGATTGGAAGGCAAGGAATCAGCACATCATCTCCTTTACATTTCCGGTGAAATATTGTTGCTTCAGTCACATTCGGCATCAATTTTTTCCCGGAATGTTTGGTTCTATTGCATAGCTTTGGCGTTTTGAAATTTCGAATTGTTAGTATTGGTGAGCCAGCTTTCAATGTCAGTATGTGCAGTGCCATACCAGCAGGCTCCAATGAACTGAGAAATTCTACTGGAAAATTAACAGCTTGACCTTCCATTGTAGCTGTTCTTTGTATTTCATAACCGCACTAAGAATTTTCAATAGTGTCTTATTATTGATTCGATTGAAGTCATCGTTCTCCATTGACTGACGTTGCAGTGCATGTCTGGTTGATTTTCATACTTTTTGGACGGCATTAAAAATAATTTGCAGTCCTTAACGTTTAGTGACAGATGACGACCCAAAGATAAGTTTAGTTGTGTGTGACACAAACATGGACACAAATTTATCTCGCCTGTAAATAAAAGTATGGAATGTCATTCTGCTATCAACAAAAGAATAGTTATTCATATCGACGTCCAAGTACTGAACACGCCGAAAATGGCATTCCATTTCAAACTCTATCACCAGTTACTAGTAATAGTCACAATCACTATTTTTTATTATTGAGGACAGAGGCACCTATATGATTATATTATATTATCAATCTCGAACAGTTTTACCAATGCCCATTTTTTTTACTATGACGAAAAACAAAAAAATCGCAGCACCAAGAAGGAGTTGTGCGACATAAATGGAATTTGGTAGCCGTGTTTCTACACCTGAAAGATGTCTATTCAGATTTCGTGCTAGTCGCATAAGAACGGTGCTAGTAGCACCACTGTGAGGATACAAATAAGATTTCCTTTAAATGCACGCCGTAACTGACGAGGGCGTTATTTGTCTTTGAGTTTTTACATGGTGAATTGATGTTAGTCAAGGTTGCCTTTAAGGCGGCAAAGACGGCTTTTTCAACAACTGAGTTTGAACGAGGCTGTGTCACAGGGCTACGAGAAGCTGGCTGCTCCTTCTGCGATACTGCAGAAAGGCTTCGCAGAAACATAGCCGCTATACATGATTGCTGCTAGCGGCCAAAATGTACGGTCGCAAGACAACCGGGTTCTGGACAGCCACGTGGCATTACCGGGAGGAAAGTCCATCGCGATCGGCGTACGGTTCTGGAGCATCGTACCGCATCTGGAGCAGCAATTAGAGGATCAACTGGCACCACAGTGACACAACGACCTGTTACAAATCAGTTACTACAAGGACAGTTCCGACATACACGCCATGTAGCGTGCTTTCCACTGACCCCAAACCACCGCCGTTTGCGACTTCAGTGTTGTCAAGCGAGAGCTCATCGGAGGGCAGGATGGAGGTGTTTTCTGATGAAAGATGGTTCTACCTCGGTGCCAGTTATGCCCGTGTGTAAGTTAGGTCAGTTGAGGGCCTGCAACACCTGTCTGCGTGCTGGACACACTGTACCTACTCCTGGAGTTATGGTCTGGGATACGATTTCGTACGACAGCAGGAGCACTTTTGTGGTTATCCCACGCACCTTGACTACAAATTTGTTCCTCAATATGGTGATTCGACCTTTCGCGCTACCATTCATGTACAGCATTCCAGGGTGTGCTTTCAAACACGATAATGCTCACCCACATATCGCTGTTGTAACCCAGCATGCTCTACACTTCTACAGAATGTTGACATGTTGCCTTGGCCTGCTCCATTACCAGATCTGTCTGCAGTCGAGCACATATGGAACACCATCGAACGGCAACTCCAGAGTTATCTGTAAACAGCATTAATTGGCCCTGTATTCAACAGACATGGAGCTCCATCCCACAAGCTGAAATTCGGCAGCTGTACAACACAATACCACGCATGCAAGTTTTCATGGTTGGATTCAATATTCTGGTAGTTACACCAGTTATTAATGTACCAGCATTTCACATTTGCAATGACTTAACTCGCACTTACATTACCCTGTGATTTTGCAATGCTAATTACTTAAATATGTTACCTAAAGACAGATGTATTCTGGAAATTGCAGTACATTAATTATTTTTTTGGTGTTGCGGTTTTTTCAGTTAGTGTGTACATGTATAAAATATTGCGCAGATCATTGCTTTGTACGGATTGATTTGATGCAACACAGACTGATTTGATGCAACACACATTTGCAAATATGTTCAGTGCAGAGTTTGGATACGCTTGACCATTCTATAGCTCCAGTAAAATAACTTCATGATTTACAGATTGCTGTGGCGGGGAACAGTGTTGATGGCGTGCAGCTAGCCATGCTGGGAAATTTATGTGTGTAAAAAAAATTGGCAAAATAATGAGGATGTGGGGCTTGAGAAAGAACTAGACATGTTTGAGTACGTCAGCACAAAGTTATTTTAATCTTAGTGAAAGTAATATTCAACGCATTCACATGACATGTGAAATGAGTAGAAACAAAACTTCGAACGTTGTCCTCAACTCTGATATGGCAAGACAACCGTTTCCTAACCACGCCAGTACTGTTCCAAACTAGTTCATACATAGAGTTAAATTTAATAAAAGTCTTTTTGTGACACATGGTTATGTGCCTTTTATTGGCCATTATTCAAACAATTATGCATTGGTTCATTTTTCACACATGATACAAATACGAGGTCCCTGTAAGAAATAGATTTTTCACTTTATCACAAGTAAGAGACAGCGCCGCGTGGGAGTAGCCGAGCGGTCCGAGGCGCTGCAGTCATGGACGGTGCGGCTGGTCCCTGCGGAGGTTCGAGTCCTCCCTCGGGCATGGGTGTGTGTGTTTGTTCTTAGGATAATTTAGGTTAAGTAGTGTGTAAGCTTAGGGACTTATGACCTTGGCAGTTAAGTCCCATAAGATTTCACACACACACACACACACACACACACACACACACACACACACACACACACAAAGAGACAGCTTAGAATATCTGATGATTTATGAATTTCTTGATATCCGCCAGGTTGTAGTCATTTTCTTCCCACTACGTTTTGACAACATAATAATCACAATCAATAATGATCACAGCAAGCAAAAAAATTCTGTGCTCGGCTCCTGATGGAGACAAGGAAAGTAGAGGAAATGTCGTGGAAGGAAAACATCAACTGGACTTTAACTGGAAACTTGGAATCATTAATCCCGCAGTGAAACTCAGGACGATTATTAAGACCATATTCAGGGCAGTGCATGGTAGCAGTAGGGTAAGGGCGGTGCTAGGACACTTTTAATATCAAATTGATATACAAATTAATTAAATTTATCAATTAACTAACAGTACACTGCTACACTATACTCTCTAACTAATATGCTGTTCTATCTTGTACATAAGAATAATACTCACAAAGCACTGTCTCCATCCTTCCAATGGACATATAACACACACAATAGTGGAGCTGGGATGATCATGTGCCGTCATCGTGAGTTTTGAAGAGTATAAAAGGATGTGTGATACACAGAACAGGATGCCTTGGTTTGTTGTTATTACTGGAGAATCTAGACAATATTGTTACGAAATATTGGTAATACAACTTGCATCGAAGTTATGCTCTTCAGTAGGATGAATTTAAACATGCTTACATTGCCTACAGAATCGTTCTGCGAAGGGTTTTTCGCTACTTGCGGGGCTGTAGCACTGTCGAAAATAACGTACAAGTGGTTGAAATCGAGACTTCGTGATTGGTATTACGCATGCATAGTCTCCATATGTATGTGTGTAGAGCTGTCAGCAGCAGACAGTTGCAGTTCGAATGCATAACTTGCTAACTGTTTGTCCATAAATTACATTGCCGGAGGTGCGCACTCTGTAGGTACAGAGAAGGGAAACTCACGTTCCAGGATGCTAAGTGCACTCGACACTCTACCAACTAACGGATAACTTATTACTACGGTAAAAGAAATAGCTGCAATGTACAGTTTGTAGATGTCCTGACATGGTTGTGGGGACACATCAGAGTTGGAAGGTGTAAACAGAAATAGCGAAGCTCATCTGGTAAGCAATAAGAGCGTATACTTACAGGAAAAAGTATCGAAACAGCAGCAGAAATAAACTCTGTACACGGTAGAGTGGAAGTCAAATGAAGGTGTAGAACTGCGCCAGACTTTGAGTTTCCATCAAGTGCATCGCTACATGAATCTGCTGACAAGCTGTCTGATGTCTTGTAGCAGTACATGGATTTGTTTCCAAACTGCACCACTCGTTGAGCCTCATCTAGGCACAAGACAGGTGTTACTACACTTTTCGTTATCTGTCTATCCGAGATACATGTTGTAACGCCGGAAATGCATATCCTCCTATTTCCATCTATTGCACTGCAATTTTTTTTTCCTTATTTTGTTACCTGAAGATATAACATTTCTGTGTCTTTGTATATTCTAATTGTTTTACTATATATATATATATATATATATATATATATATATATATATATATGCATTTATGTCGATGTATAATCGGTTTGTTTTGTGAATATTATTTGTATTTATACGCTGGGTCTGGCCTAGGGAAAACGATGCTATCGAACGAATACATCGATAGGTCGTGTGGAGAACCAAAGTGTTTAGGATCTTTGGTAGTGTTAACTCTGCCGCGTGGAGCGCGGGCAGAAGGGGGAGTGTGGCTGGAGGAGGGCAGTGGAGTAGGTGTGTTGTGTGATGCTCCCGCGAGTGGCCGCGCTTTCGGGGTTTGGCAGCGTGTAATTGCGCTCGACTTGCTATGATAGTTTCTGACACGCTGTCGCGGACGGGAAGCGTTAGCTGGCACACATCAAGAGCCCGTTTCGGCTGGAGACCGTGTCGACAAGAAGGCGCGCCAACATCCAGCTTCTGCAACAGCGACGGTCGACAATAAGTGACTGTCGCCACCTCCTCGATCGACGACTTCAAACCTTCAATCAACCAACAAGGAAGACTGGTAGAACGTAAAGTTTTAGAGCTGTATGGCAGACCTCAGATTTTCAAACTGTTAAATTTTTCTCACTAAATTACAGCAACGTAGCATGAACCTTTGTTGCTCATTGTCCCAATTGCATTACCAAGCAGGCTCCCTTCCTTTTCCGAAATGAACCCGAGTGTCGTTGAAATTCAAACACCAGCATTAAAGTAATAGCATTCGATTTCACTGCTTTAATTTCAAAGTTCAGTTAAGGTATTCATAGCTGGCTACAATATTTAGATTACACAAGCACAAGCGAGTTTTGTTACCGTATTTTAGCTTACCTGTGACTGCAGCTCAGCTTGGTACGTACTAAATGTTACTATTGTTAATTGTTCAGAATCATTTAATTCAAGTTCAAAGTTAAATCTCTTATTTCTAAATTGCGTAGATTCAAGTAGCTTTTGAAATCACTGTTGAGGTAGCCCAAGACTATCCGCATTTTACTGAATTTCGATGTGCTTAAGAAACAAAGCTCACTATTAATTTCAGTCACTAAATTAACCTTCAATTTTCCGGTTTTATTAATTCTTTTGCTAAATTCAGTCACCCCCCCCCCCCCCCATGAACCATGGACCTTGCCGTTGGTGGGGAGGCTTGCGTGCCTCAGCGATACAGATGGCCGTACCGTAGGTGCAACCACAACGGAGGGGTATCTGTTGAGAGGCCAGACAAACATATGGTTCCTGAAGAGGGGCAGCAGCCTTTTCAGTAGTTGCAGGGGCAACAGTCTGGATGATTGACTGATCTGGCCTTGTAACATTAACCAAAACGGCCTTGCTGTGCTGGTACTGCGAACGGCTGAAAGCAAGGGGAAACTACAGCCGTAATTTTTCCGGTTTTATTAATTCTTTTGCTAAATTCAGTCACCCCCCCCCCCCCCATGAACCATGGACCTTGCCGTTGGTGGGGAGGCTTGCGTGCCTCAGCGATACAGATGGCCGTACCGTAGGTGCAACCACAACGGAGGGGTATCTGTTGAGAGGCCAGACAAACATATGGTTCCTGAAGAGGGGCAGCAGCCTTTTCAGTAGTTGCAGGGGCAACAGTCTGGATGATTGACTGATCTGGCCTTGCAACATTAACCAAAACGGCCTTGCTGTGCTGGTACTGCGAACGGCTGAAAGCAAGGGGAAACTACAGCCGTAATTTTTCCCGAGGACATGCAGCTTTACTGTATGATTAAATGATGGCGTCCTCTTGGGTAAAATATTCCGGAGGTAAAATGGTCCCCCATTCGGATCTCCGGGCGGGGACTACTCAAGAGGACGTCGTTATCAGGAGAAAGAAAACTGGCATTCTACGGATCGGAGCGTGGAATGTCAGATCCCTTAATCGGGCAGGTAGGTTAGAAAATTTAAAAAGGGAAATGGATAGGTTAAAGTTAGATATAGTGGGAATTAGTGAAGTTCGGTGGCAGGAGGAACAAGACTTTTGGTCAGGTGATTACAGGGTTATAAATACAAAATCAAATAGGGGTAATGCAGGAGTAGGTTTAATAATGAATAAAAAAATAGGAGTGCGGGTTAGCTACTACAAACAGCATAGTGAACGCATTATTGTGGCCAAGATAGACACAAAGCCCATGCCTACTACAGTAGTACAAGTTTATATGCCAACTAGCTCTGCAGATGATGAAGAAATTGATGAAATGTATGACGAGATAAAAGAAATTATTCAGGTAGTCAAGGGAGACGAAAATTTAATAGTCATGGGTGACTGGAATTCGTCAGTAGGAAAAGGGAGAGAAGGAAACATAGTAGGTGAATATGGATTGGGGGGAAGAAATGAAAGAGGAAGCCGCCTTGTAGAATTTTGCACAGAGCATGACTTAATCATAGTTATCATAGTTGGTTCAAGAATCATGAAAGAAGGTTGTATACCTGGAAGAATCCTGGAGATACTAAAAGGTATCAGATGGATTACATAATGGTAAGACAGAGATTTAGGAACCAGGTTTTAAATTGTAAGACATTTCCAGGGGCAGATGTGGATTCTGACCACAATCTATTGGTTATGAACTGCAGATTGAAACTGAAGAAACTGCAAAAAGGCGGGAATTTAAGGAGATGGGACCTGGATAAACTGAAAGAACCAGAGGTGGTACAGAGTTTCAGGGAGAGCATAAGGGAACAATTGACAGGAATGGGCGAAATAAATACAGTAGAAGAAGAATGGGTAGCTCTGAGGGATGAAGTAGTGAAGGCAGCAGAGGAACAAGTAGGTAAAAAGACGAGGGCTAATAGAAATCCTTGGGTAACAGAAGAAATATTGAATTTAATTGATGAAAGGAGAAAATATAAAAATGCAGTAAATGAAGCAGGCAAAAAGGAATACAAACGTCTCAAAACTGAGATCGACAGGAAGTGCAAAATGGCTAAGCAAGGATGGCTAGAGGACAAATGTAAGGACGTAGAGACTTATCTCACTAGGGGTAAGATAGATACTGCCTACAGGAAAATTAAAGAGACCTTTGGATAGAAGAGAACCACTTGTATGAATATCAAGAGCTCAGATGGCAACCCAGTTCTAAGCAAAGAAGGGAAGGCAGAAAGGTGGAAGGAGTATATAGAGGGTTTATACAAGGGCGATGTACTTGAGGACAATATTATGGAAATGGAAGAGGATGTAGATGAAGATGAAATGGGAGAAAAGATACTGCGTGAAGAGTTTGACAGAGCACTGAAAGACCTGAGTCGAAACAAGGCCCCGGGAGTAGACAACATTCCATTAGAACTACTGATGGCCTTGGGAGAGCCAGTCATGACAAAACTCTACCATCTGGTGAGCAAGATGTATGAGACAGGCGAAATACCCACAGACTTCAAGAAGAATATAATAATTCCAATCCCAAAGAAAGCAGGTGTTGACAGATGTGAAAATTACCGAACTATCAGTATAATAAGTCACAGCTGCAAAATACTAACACGAATTCTTTACAGACGAATGGGAAAACTGGTAGAAGCGGACCTCGGGGAGGATCAGTTTGGATTCCGTAGAAATGTTGGAACACGTGAGGCAATACTAACCTTACGACTTATTGTAGAAGAAAGATTAAGAAAAGGCAAACATACGTTTCTAGCATTTGTAGACTTAGAGAAAGCTTTTGACAACGATAACTGGAATACTCTCTTTCAAATTCTGAAGGTGGCAGGGGTAAAATACAGGGAGCGAAAGGCTATTTACAATTTGTACAGAAACCAGATGGCAGTTATAAGAGTCGAGGGACACGAATGGGAAGCAGTTGTTGGGAAGGGAGTAAGACAGGGTTGTAGCCTCTCCCCGATGTTATTCAATCTGTATATTGAGCAAGCAGTAAAGGAAACAAAAGAAAAATTCGGAGTAGGTATTAAAATACATGGAGAAGAAATAAAAACTTTGAGATTCGCCGATGACATTGTAATTCTGTCGGAGACAGCAAAGGACTTGGAAGAGCAGTTGAACGGAATGGATAGTGTCTTGAAAGGAGGATATAAGATGAACATCAACAAAAGCAAAACGAGGATAATGGAATGTAGTCAAATTAAATCGGGTGATGCTGAGGGGATTAGATTAGGAAATGAGACACTTAAAGTAGTAAAGGAGTTTTGCTATTTAGGGAGTAAAATAACTGATGATGGTCGAAGTAGAGAGGATATAAAATGTAGACTGGCAATGGCAAGGAAATCGTTTCTGAAGAAGAGAAATTTGTTAACATCGAGTATAGATTTAAGTGTCAGGAAGTCGTTTCTGAAAGTACTGGTATGGAGTGTAGCCATGTATGGAAGTGAAACATGGACGATAACCAGTTTGGACAAGAAGAGAATAGAAGCTTTCGAAATGTGGTGCTACAGAAGAATGCTGAAGATAAGGTGGGTAGATCACGTAACTAATGAGGAGGTATTGAATAGGATTGGGGAGAAGAGCAGTTTGTGGCACAACTTGACTAGAAGAAGGGATCGGTTGGTAGGACATGTTTTGAGGCATCAAGGGATCACAAATTTAGCATTTGAGGGCAGCGTGGAGGGTAAAAATCGTAGAGGGAGACCAAGAGATGAATACACTAAGCAGATTCAGAAGGATGTAGGTTGCAGTAGGTACTGGGAGATGAAGAAGCTTGCACAGGATAGAGTAGCATGGAGAGCTGCATCAAACCAGTCTCAGGACTGAAGACCACAACAACAACAACAAATTCAGTCAGAGTGTAGCGAAATTTATTACTTCTGACAAACTTTCAGTTTTCACACTACACGTGTCAACCTTCAGTTGCTACGCTTCTAGTGCTAATTATATGCGCAATAACCTTTCTTTTTCAGTTACTATAGTAATTGTCCATAGGACTGGCACCCGTAATTTTCCCCAAATCTCATATATCTAATTACCGCTAGTTAATTGTTAACGTAACGGCCGCACATTTACTGTCTTTATTAACTTTACCCCTTTTCAAAATTAATTTCCACCAGTTTCATTTGCATTTTTCCTTTCATTTAGATGTAACCCTTTCCTCCCTCTTTACCGACAGATTTACTTCGGTGACGATTGCTTTTCCCAAATTTCCATTAGGTATACGCGGTTTAATTTTTCACTGTCAATAAGGTCGATAAGTGAGGGGGAGGTTACACTGTACGCAGATCATTGGGAAGAGGGGAATTCTTAGGATGGTTTATTAGACTGGTGTATGGGACACGCAAATATCCTAGAATAAAATCAAACTACTCATGTGTATGTCAGCAATTTAACCATATACACACAGAAAACTATCGAGAAAGTATGAAAAAATGACACAAAATCGGTAAAAATCGAGGAAAACCTAGTATAATAACGACAAATTGATGGGAAATACGTCAACTTGAGGGAAATACGATGAAATGTGAGGCCATCAGCACAATAGTGGCATAACCCACATTTTTGTAAAAAATGAGATATTCACACAGAATATCACTTTACACCCTACAATTACGTCCTACAACCGCCGGACATGTATTCGGACACCATGGACAATGCGGCAGCGTCAGATGTTGTTTCTGCACCGTGCAGTGCCATACGAAATGGGGTGCAATAGTGGCTATGCCACATAGGCCACTATTGCGCCTTGTATGCATAGCAGGTAGGCCGGTGGGACAGCGTACCATACGTCATACAGCACGTGACGACCGGCGGAGGACACAGCTGCAGTATAGACTCACAGTAGTGTGGTCGACACACCGCTCAACGGTCATTACTAAGTGTGCGTGCGTGTGTGTGTGTGTGTGTGTGTGTGTGTGTGTGTGTGTGTACTACAAAACGACATGTGCAGTAGCCCTAGAGACGATGTCGAAACCGCATTGCGTGCACCAGGCCGATTCAGCCAGCGTGCAAGTGGTACAGCTGATGAGTTACGTGTCATTTTAGCATGGCCCAATATACCCGGTACATTGAAGGATACCACACCCACTACGTCAACAATGGACGTATCGGGGGGGGGGGGGGGGGGACCGTAGCACTGGTACCGTAATTCCACCGCAACGAGGAAGAAAACGGGTCCGAGATGCACACCCGTGGGCACGAAAGATTCGAAAAGAAAAGCGATCGAAAGGGGAAGAATGCATTAATGCGAAGGGAAATGTAGCGCCAAAGAAATGTCCCACCCTCGGAGCATGCGCGCATCAGAAGGAATGTGGTCAACATTTTTCACCTGAACACCAGCAACATCTATTTGACGCGTTCTTTTTTTTTTTTTTTTTTGGTTATCAGTCTACTGACTGGTTTGATGCGGCCCGCGATGAATTCCTTTCCTGTGCTAACCTCTTCATCTCCGAGTAGCACTTGCAACCTACGTCCTCAATTATTTGCTTGATGCATTCCGATCTCTGTCTTCCTCTACAGTTTTTGCCCTCTACAGCTCCCTCTAGTACCATGGAAGTCATTCCCTCATGTCTTAGCAGATGTCCTATCATCCTGTCCCTTCTCCTTATCAGTGTTTTCCACATATTCCTTTCCTCTCCGATTCTGCGTAGAACCTCCTCATTTTTTGCCTTATCAGTCCACCTAATTTTCAACATTCGTCTATAGCACCACATCTCAAATGCTTCGATTCTCTTCTGTTCCGGTTTTCCCACAGTCCATGTTTCACTACCATACAATGCTGTACTCCAGACGTACATCCTCAGAAATTTCTTCCTCAAATTAAGGCCGGTATTTGATATTAGTAGACTTCTCTTGGCCAGAAATGCCTTTTTTGCCATAGCGAGTCTGCTTTTGATGTCCTCCTTGCTCCGTCCGTCATTGGTTATTTTACTCCCTAGGTAGCAGAATTCCTTAACTTCATTGACTTCGTGACCATCAATCCTGATGTTAAGTTTCTCGCTGTTCTCATTTCTACTACTTCTCATTACCTTCGTCTTTCTCCGATTTACTCTCAAACCATACTGTGTACTCATTAGACTGTTCATTCCGTTCAGCAGATCATTTAATTCTTCTTCACTTTCACTCAGGATAGCAACGTCATCAGCGAATCGTATCATTGATATCCTTTCACCTTGTATTTTAATTCCACTACTGAACCTTTCTCTTATTTCCATCATTGCTTCCTCGATGTACAGATTGAAGAGTAGGGGCGAAAGGCTACAGCCTTGTCTCACACCCTTCTTAATACGAGCACTTCGTTCTTGATCGTCCACTCTTATTATTCCCTCTTGGTTGTTGTACATATTGTATATGACCCGTCTCTCCCTATAGCTTACCCCTACTTTTTTCAGAATCTCGAACAGATTGCACCATTTTATATTGTCGAATGCTTTTTCCAGGTCGACAAATCCTATGAAAGTGTCTTGATTTTTCTTTAGCCTTGCTTCCATTATTAGCCGTAACGTCAGAATTGCCTCTCTCGTCCCTTTACTTTTCCTAAAGCCAAACTGATCGTCACCTAGCGCGTTCTCAATTTTCTTTTCCATTCTTCTGTATATTATTCTTGTAAGCAGCTTCGATGCATGAGCTGTTAAGCTGATTGTGCGATATTTCTCGCACTTGTCAGCTCTTGCCGTCTTCGGAATTGTGTGGATGATGCTTTTCTGAAAGTCAGATGGTATATCGCCAGACTCATATATTCTACACACCAACGTGAATAGTCGTTTTGTTGCCACTTCCCCCAATGATTTTAGAAGTTCTGATGGAATGTTATCTATCCCTTCTGCCTTATTTGACCGTAAGTCCTCCAAAGCTCTTTTAAATTCCGATTCTAATACTGGATCCCCTATCTCTTCTAAATCGACTGCTGTTTCTTCTTCTATCACATCAGACAAATCTTCACCTTCATAGAGGCTTTCAATGTATTCTTTCCACCTATCTGCTCTCTCCTCTGCATTTAACAGTGGAATTCCCGTTGCACTCTTAATGTTACCACCGTTGCTTTTAATGTCACCAAACGTTGTTTTGACTTTTCTGTATGCTGAGTCTGTCCTTCCGACAATCATATCTTTTTCGATGTCTTCACATTTTTCCTGCAGCCATTTCGTCTTAGCTTCCCTGCACTTCCTATTTATTTCATTCCTCAGCGACTCGTATTTCTGTATTCCTGATTTTCCCGGAAGATGTTTGTACTTCCTCCTTTCATCACTCAACTGAAGTATTTCTTCTGCTACCCATGGTTTCTTCGCAGATACCTTCTTTGTACCTATGTTTTCCTTCCCAACTTCTGTGATGGCCCTTTTTAGAGATGTCCATTCCTCTTCAACTGTACTGCCTACTGCGCTATTCCTTATTGCTGTATCTATAGCGTTAGAGAACTTCAAACGTATCTCTTCATTCCTTAGTACTTCCGTAACCCACTTCTTTGCATATTGATTCTTCCTGACTAATGTCTTGAACTTCAGCCTACTCTTCATCACTAGTATATTGTGATCTGAGTCTATATCTGCTCCTGGGTATGCCTTACAATCCAGTATCTGATTTCGGAATCTCTGTCTGACCATGATGTAATCTAATCGAAATCTTCCCGTATCTCCCGGCCTTTTCCAAGTATACCTCCTCCTCTTGTGATTCTTGAACAGGGTATTCGCTATTACTAGCTGAAACTTGTTACAGAACTCAATTAGTCTTTCTCCTCTTTCATTCCTTGTCCCAAGCCCATATTCTCCTGTAACCTTTTCTTCTACTCCTCCCCCTACAACTGCATTCCAGTCGCCCATGACTATTAGATTTTCGTCCCCCTTTACATACTGCACTACCCTTTCAATATCCTCATACACTTTCTCTATCTGTTCATCTTCAGCTTGCGACATCGGTATGTATACCTGAACTATCGTTGTCGGTGTTGGTCTGCTGTCGATTCTGATTAGAACAACCCGGTCACTGAACTTTTCACAGTAACACACCCTCTGCCCTACCTTCCTATTCATAACGAACCCTACACCTGTTATATCATTTTCTGCTGCTGTTGATATTACCCGTTCTACTCGTTCTATACATTAGTTAGTTTCGACTTGCAGTCGGCGCGCGTATTCCTCTGGTACTGCAGAGTCGCGACGAGTAACAACATGCCCATACCATTTCCAGAACGAAGAGGGAGAGGGCTTGAGTGCACTACCAGACCCCACCCATCGATAAGCGAGGCGCATGCCCTGCTAAAAATGGTTCAAATGGCTCTGAGCACTATGGGTCTTAACTGCTGTGGTCATCAGTCCCCTAGAACTTAGAACTACTTAAACCTAACTAACCTAAGGACATCACACACATCCATGCCCGAGGCAGGATTCGAACCTGCGACCGTAGCACCTAGAACCGCTCGGCCACCTCGGCCAGCCCCTGCTAAAAACAAAACACCAATAGCAAAGACGGTTGCGGTAGAGAACTTCATAAAACGGTTTCCAGAATATTGGAGCCACTATGCACGCATGAATGAAACAGTGGATCGGAAGTATTTGTCACCAGACCTGAACATGGGGAAGTTATACCTTTTATATAACTCCGAGAATGATGATCCGGCCTCGTACTACATATTTGGTCAGATATTTAATACAAGATTTAATCTGTTCTTTCATCCCCCTGTAAGTGATTCCTACCATAAATGTGACCTCTCTAACACAAACATGCTGCAGCCGCAACCGCAGAAGAGAAGGGTAAATGGGAACGTGAAAGTGAGTTACATCAACGAAAGGCCGAGAGCGCACGGACGGGAATGCATCGTGATGCAGTTGAAGGGAGGTATCAGAACAACGATACCACTGTGATTGCCTTTGATTTGATGAGGACCTTACCGACACCGGTACTTACGACAGGTATCTCTTACTACAAGTGACAGTTGTGGACATACTGTCTTGGTTATACACGACCTGTGTACTAAGAAAGCTACCAGATGTCCTGTATGCCCGCATCTCGTGGTCGTGCGGTAGCGTTCTCGCTTCCCACGCCCGGGTTCCCGGGTTCGATTCCCGGCGGGGTCAGAGATTTTCTCTGCCTCGTGATGGCTGGGTGTTGTGTGCTGTCCTTAGGTTAGTTAGGTTTAAGTAGTTCTAAGTTCTAGGGGACTTATGACCACAGCAGTTGAGCCCCATAGTGCTCAGAGCCATTTGAACCATTTGTCCTGTATGGAGTGAGGGCGAAGCATCCCGAGAGCCGCAAGAAACTGGATTGTGTCTCATGCAATACATTAAACATAACGTCCAAACAAAGACACTGAATATGTACTCGGATCAATGTGGCGGGCAAAATCGGAATATACTCTTAAAAATGCCCTTACTATGTCCGTTCATGGTTCTGCATGCAGACTTCACACCGGAAGTAATCCACCATAAATTCCTAGTATGTGAGCATTCATACCTACCATGTGACCAGGACTTCGGTATCATCACGAAGAACAAGAAATTTCACACGAACATATACACACCCTCTGACTGGATGAATTTCATTATCACTGCACGATAACAACAACCATTCACCGCTATATCGATGACAAAGAATGATTTCCTGTCCACAGTATGTTTAAAGAGAAACATACGTATCTGTAAAGTGTCGACACAAAATACCAGGCTGCAATGGTTCCATATTCAGTGGCTTCAGTATAAAGCATCCTCTCCCCATATCATGTTTTATAAGTACTCCAATGAGCCAGATGTCTCGTTCGCAATGTCAGATTTGCTAGAGGGTTGAAAGTAACTGAGACTCTGCACGTACTATATCCCAATGGACACGTTATTAGCGTGTTGAAAAAGACCTATTTAATGACTTTGCTGCAATTCGTACCTCCGGTGTACCATGGTTATTATCGTAGCTTGAAGACATCTGCACAGCCGTGAGGCGACACCATCCGTGTAAATGATGATACAGACGATGAACATTAACGCCTCATGTGTATCTTGTCCAATGTTTGACTACAGCGTGTAAAGCAATAACGGCCTATCCCACATGTTTCGTGTATTACGGCCAAGTGCGTCGAAACAATAGTGACCTAACTCATAGATAAAACGGTCTAAAAACACTATTACGGTTAACTCCACGTACAGCCGATTACCGGACACCATACCATGTTATGTATACAACAGTCATTGTTATACGCTGCAATCACTACCTTACACATCAATTCTGCAAACGTTCTTCCAGTGGCCATTCCTACAAACCAGTGTGCTGTGGCTGTTTACATTCAGTTTAACCCCCCCCCCCCCTCACCCCCTGTATACTACGTGGATTTTCATAACACATACGTCAACAAAGGCGATATAAGTATTACACAGAGGTGCTATATTAAAACAGGCAAAACATATGTATCCCAATCCAGAACTGTATTCTCACACATTCAGTCAAATGCAGATATTACCGAAGTTCGGTTGGTTCTCACAAGCCATGTTATTCCATACTGCAAGTATTAAGGAGAGGAATCAACGTGTTTATCAGACGTAAGCCATTCCTTAGAGTGTTCTGTAGGAGAGTGGACCGATACCGCCTATATCACCTTTAATAGTGTGAGGAGGGTGTACTCAAGAGACATGGTGTTAGGACGAAGTTGAAATTATTGTACAGGGTGTCCCACTCAAACCTCCCTGATTTCAAAAACCCAGGAAAAAAAACCGCAGTAGATACGACGATGAAAAATACACCACATTGTAGAGAATCTCAAAAAATTTATATTTATCATCAATACATCTCTACATGTGAACCATTCGTAGCACAAAGAATATCTTGTCTATATTCAATTTCTTGTCAAGTTCTTTGTAACATTTCCTCTGTTATTGTTGCAATCGCATTAGTGACAAGATGTCACAACGTAGGCATATCGTCCACTTTGGTCACATACACGCGGTCCTTCACGAATCCCCACATGTAAAAATCAAGCAGCGTAATGTCGGGTGAATGTGGTGGCCAGGCAATGGGTCCTTCGTGTCCGATCCACCAACTGGAAAATTTTCTATCCAGGAGCTTGTGAACAGCCATTGACCAATGTGGCAGAGCTCTATCTTGTTGAAAAATGATGTTGGGTTGCAAATCTTGCATCTGAGGATAAGCAAACTGCTCCAACATATCCAGATACAATGACTTATTCACTGTTTGTTCCGCAGAGAAGAATGGACCAACAATCTTGTCGTGCATTAGCATGCACCAGACGTTTAGTTTAGGGCTATCATGAATATGTTCAATAATAACGCGCGGATTTTGAGAACTCCAAATTCTAACTTTATGCCTATTAACCCTTTCTGATAGATAAAAGGTTGCCTTATCTGGGACTAAACATCTTTCCAGGAAGCTGGCATCCATATCAATACGCTGAAACATATCTGCAGCAAATTATTGTCGGCGTGGTTTGTCGTTCAGCGTCAGATGTAGCAGAATTTGCACTTCGTAAGCACACAAACGAAGACGCTAGTGAACTACACGATGCAATGTTTATCGAGGTACATCAAGTTGCCTAGATGCTTGACGAATTGACTTATGTGGGCTTCTGAGAAACGATTTGTCTGATGTCCTCCACTGTCTCTTCTGAAACTCCGTAAAGTGAACCTCCAGAATGTTTCAGAATACTTTCTGTTGCCAGAAACTTCCTATGCCATTCCTTAATTGTTTTCACATCAGATGGATCACAGTCATACACATGACGATAATTCATTTGCACAGTAATCGGCGATTTTGTTTCTACAAACTACATTTCAGCTTGCGTGCACTGCTGTGGAGTCGCCAGTTTCACTCCATGCGACCGTGATGCACTCTGGTGACGATAAGTGGCACTTCTGACGCGGGAATATAAATTCTTTGAGATACACTACAATGTGGTGCATTTTTCATTGTGGTTTTTCTCTCGTGGGTCCTTGAAATCCTACACATGAGCAAAAATATCCAACATCAGACCAGGACGTCTCTGTGCGGGAGGAATGTTACCAGACCTGTGGTGATACTACTGCAAACAGCAATGAGACTGTCATATCTCCTTGGCTACTGATCGTGGTACTTACTCCCACGCATGAACTAGCTGCTTTTTCATGTGCAGTTTCATGTGGCAGGGCGTGGGTGCTAACTCAATGTATCGACTATCAAAAATATTCATGTCGTTTTTTCCCTGCTCTGTTTCCTAGTCAGACATAGCTACAACCATTAAAAACTACTACTACTACTAATAATAATAAGCATGACTGATGCGGTAAGTGTGATTGAGGCTACATACGATTCTGACTTAAAAATACATGTGAAATCCATTAATTTTCTAAGAGACAGAGCAGCAGTCTTCTGACTTCATTCTATTTGGTTTATAAGCAGTTCGAGTGGCAGATATACACTGATGATTCCTTCCTAGGACACCAGAATAGTGTAGAAAGTAGTAGTTTTTATCATTTTAAAGTTTGTCACCATTGCGAGTAGGGTGGAAACTTGCAGGCTAGCTATATGTCTGTTGTTGGACAAATACATCCTGCATTAGAGCATTGCATTCTACAAAACTAATATTTCAGAAACCAAATGGCATTAACAACATAGCATTTTTAGCAGCAGAACTGTGTAGTCATAGGAGTGTGTGTTTATGCCCTACCTGCCTGACTCCAGACAGTGGAATAATATTTCAGAATTGACAGCACAGCTGATTTACATGCATTGATTCAAAGCCATCTGCCTTGAGCTCCATTGTGTATAAACCACACATTTCTTCTTAACTGGCTGTTATATCACACTCTCATGTCTACTATACGCCAATAAGGGGTGCTGCGTGGGGGCTTAATTATATACAATGCAAATAATTTTAATATTTAGATTTAGTAGCTGTCTGTTCGGTTACGCTGTCTCGTAACCGGTTGGCCCTGACTAGTATTAGTATGCAATCTGACTGCATAGAATAACAACAAAGAATGAAAGGAAATTTCTGTTACCACAATTAATTAATTAAGTCCCCAGCAACTATAAAAGCTACGAAACAAAAACTACGAACAACAAAGCACAAGTGTAGGCCTAACTGTTGTGTGTGTGGAAGTGTGATTCAACGTACACATCTGGCACTGTTCTTCCTCAATAGAACAAGATATTTTAAATACCATTTACACTGAATAAATTAAATAAAACTAAAATACTATAATTGCACATAGAAACCCGAATTACAGTCTAATACATGAACACAAGCCAGATGCTTTGTTGACTGAACCTGTGACCAAGAGGCATTGTTAGTTAGGAAATTTAAAAAAAATAAAAAAATGTTTTTTACCTTCATATATATTGACTAAAAATACACTCTGATCATTACAACATCTCCATTCGAACATCATCTGCTGTCTAGCCCATCAAAACAACTGCACACGACATGGCCTCAAATAGTAGAGCTATCAACATCCTCTCAGCAAAGCACTAACCCCCACAACCTCTGAACAAGCATTGCCAGTGGAGGCGGCAGAATAAAACTCTTTGGCGCGATCTCTGGCGCTGTGACTCAGTGTAGCCACCTTTCATAAGCCCCTCCTCCACGGGCTAGAATTTGATGGTATTTTTGCCAGCATTGGTGGTGAAAATACCACCAAATTCGTCAAAAAAAAAAAAAAAAAAAAAAAAATACAGACGAAAATAAAAGATAATATTAATAAGTAAATATCACATAACTAGATAAATTTTGGCTTTGCACTGACCCTTCAATAACCTAATATATAAAATACAGTAAGGAATACAAATGCTTGCATACATGTGATTTTACATAATAGTTTACACAAGTATCATTCAATCAATGGCACCAGCAATGACGAATAGGTGTAGGTAAGCGTCTCATAACATTTCATAAACAGTAAATACACCAAAAAAAATCAGTTTATACAAATATTCACATAAAATCCTTTCAATAGTTCAATAAACGAGTAGCACTCCTCAGAGTAGTTCACAGTTCCAACAGTAGCACCTGGCAATGGTCAACAGGTGCCAATAGCAGTCTCATAACATTTCATCAGCAGTATTTAAACAGCTCCAACAGTGACACCCAGCAATGTTGAACAGGTGCAGACACCAACAAGTGACATTATGTCAGTAGAAGCACTTCAATCAGTGGCACCCAGCAATATTGAGCAGGTGCAGACACCAACAAGTGACATTATTTCAGTAGAAGCAGTTCCAACAGTGGCACCCAGGAATGTTGAACAGGTGCAGACACCAACAAGTGACATCATTTCAATAGAAGCAGTTCCATCAGTGGCACCCAGTAATGTTGAGCAGGTGCAGACACCAACAAGCGACATTATGTCAGTAGAAGCAGTTCTATCAGTGGCTCCCAGCAATGTTGAGCAGGTGCAGACAGCAACAAGTGACATTATGTCAGTAGAAGCAGTTCCATCAGTGGCACCCAGCAATGTTGAACAGGTGCAGACACCAACAAGTGACATTATGTCAGTAGAAGCAGTTCCATCAGTGGCACCCAGCAATGTTGAACAGGTGCAGACACCAACAAGTGACATTATGTCAGTAGAAGCAGTTCTATCAGTGCCACGCAGCAATGTTGAACAGATGCAGACACCAACAAGTAACATCATTTCAGTAGAAGCAGTTCCATCAGGGGCACCCAGCAATGTTGAGCAGGTGCAGACACCAACAAGTGACATGATTTCAGTAGAAGCAGTTCCATCAGTGGCACCCAGTAATGTTGAACAGGTGCAGACACCAACAAGTGACATGATTTCAGTAGAAGCAGTTCCATCAGTGGCACCCAGCAATGTTGAACAGGTGCAGGTAACAGTCCATAATATTCACTATCATTAATTAGACAGTTCATCAGCAGAAATTAAACATTTCCAAGTGGCACCCATCAATGTTGAACAAGTGCAGGTAACAGTCCATAATATTCACTATCACTAATTAGACAGTTCATCAGCAGAAATTAAACATTTCCAAGTGGCACCCATCAATGTTGAACAAGTGCAGGTAACAGTCCATAATATTCACTATCACTAATTAGACAGTTCATCAGCAGAAATTAAACATTTCCAAGTGGCACCCATCAATGTTGAACAAGTGCAGGTAACAGTCCATAATATTCACTATCACTAATTAGACAGTTCATCAGAATTTATCAGCACAAATCAAACATTTCCAAGTGCCACCCACCAATGTTAATACATGTAAGCACGAACAACAGTTTGAATGCACACACAATTGCTTTTACAAAATTATCATCAATGCTCTTACACTAAACATAAAAATAATAATAAACACACAAATGATGTTAGATAATTGTCATATTAAATATTACAAATACACAAATATCAGTAAACCTATAATATTTATAGGTGTCAGTGCAAGCCACAACAAACAAGTAAAATCATATTTAGGAGATAGGTCGGTACCAATTATTTGGGATTAGGAAAGGAAAACACACAAAACACACTCACTCATCTTTCATCCACATTAAGTGCTACTGTGTAACTGTATAGTGTTAACTGTGTAAATGCAATTCTGTCAAAGATTTGATGTTCGACATGTGTATCAAGTAGTAGTGGCAGCAATGTATAACAGTCAATAATAGTTAGTCAACGTCATAGTCATCATGTCAAGACCAATGTTTGCCAAGCCAAATCAAATGTACAGTTGCTGAACAACTGTCAGTGTGCCAAGATATGCAAATACTTCCTCTCTCCAAAAAAAAGTATGTACTGCTTATTGATTTAACAAAGTATGTGTAGACAATCTTCCTTCCACTTGAGTGTTCTAGTCTGCCATCTTCATCCTCCTTGTTCCATATAAACCAACAAAAAAATATGCTTCTCACTTACTTTACCTCTTATCCACCAAAACTCCAATAATCATCAGCATCACATAATCTTAATACTTCAATAATACCTCTTACGTCGATACATATAAACCTTATCATCAATATCATTTACCTTACCTCTTGTCCACCAAAACTCCAATAATCATCAACTTCACACAATCTCAATACCTCAATTATACCTCTTCAATATGTCGACACATATAAACCTTATCCCCAATATCATTTCACTTCCATAACAACTCTTTCCTCTAGTCGGTCTCCTCGAACAAGTACAGATAAAATCCTAGTGCAAACTTCAATTCATCATCCCATACAATCTGGAGACACAATGTCCACACGCAACCTCTGTTTAATCCATCTGACCCAAATCTTCTACTCATTATGAATTATAAAATACATTTTGGTTACCTTGTCAATCATTAAATAAAAGAAATGCCTACATGACCTCTAACAGCCTTTAGTTTGAATAACTTTTTTGTAAGTAAGTACGAGTACGGAGTGTGAATGATCATAATATTTCACAGTGTGTACACCACTTCAAGAATCATAGCAAAACAGAAGCAAACATGTGGAGTATTTCTTGTGTCAAGTGTCACTTGCTATTTCAATTGCTCATGAAGAATGCAGTGTAATAACTATCAATGGTCTAAACCTAGTGTTGGTATGTCATGTCGTTAGCTTCCTTCCTATTAGCATACATTTATACAGCTTCCATAAAACCTCCAGCTCATGTGACTTCAATGAAGTTTCTCGTACCAATGTCGTTCGTAGCATTATAGCAGTTCATTTTCTTATCTTAAAATATAAGGCACTGAGCGTAAGCAAAACATGCAATAGCGAGTAAATATACCAGTAGAGAACAGAATGTCAACAAGTGGATGCAGCACAATCCCTACAACGAGGCTCTGCCAAGTGAACAATCTATAATTAACACCATACTGTGGCCTAAACTCCATGTTCGTACACTGCATATCAGCATTTCTATATACCAAATTAAAGAGTAGTTATGACAACAAACAGAAATGTATAAATATGCAATCCATACGCAAAGCAGCAAATATGTATCTTACATAATAAACAGGTCATTAGCATCATATCAGCATAAGCAAATAAATGTTCATATGTAATCTTAATAAGTAAACATGAAGGCGCAAGCAGATAAATCACAAAGTATAACTTACATACATAACCATATCAGCACAACTAATCAGGTGACAATTATAATTTAAATAAACAAGCACAGCAGGCACATAATAGAAAAATATGACATCAGTGAAAAAGCAGTGCAGCCAAGCGATGCATAATATACACAAGTAACAACCCTGTTCATTAATCAATCATCATCAATATCAGTTTACACGAAGTATGAATCACGTAATCGCGAGCAGCAAATTACGTCTAAAGTACGTACCAAGTGGAAATATGTTACCTGAAAAATAAACTCAATTAATAGTTACCTTTTTAGTTTATTACTTTCTTCTTCGAAATTACATTCTTCCTGAAATTTTCTCGATAGGAAGTCCTCTTAACGTCGGACACACACAGAATTTACCTGAAGTTCTTAAATATTTTATACAACCGTATCCTGAAAAATACTCAACGTTAATAACATAATTTATCAAGTCGCTATTAGCTTTATACTGAATTTAATCAGAGAAAACAGACCGTGTATTTGCTTACGGCTGTCAGTGCATTCGCACTGAGGACTCGATCAGCTGTAGGTACGCGTGACGCAAGAAGTAATTGTTTGCGGTCAACGACTGCCTTGTGCGCCGCGCGGACTTGACTGTTGCTTTGAGTATGTGCCGCCGCCGGAACACGGCGTGATATCCTTGTACTCTCCGTTTGTTTACGTATAACTGTTAGTTTCTCTAAAGTATGTCATTCCACAAAAATTTTAACGTTCGATATATGATGTATTCCCTTAGAGCGCCGAGATTTAAGAGTTTCTACTTCGACAGTGTTATCATGAATAATTTTGCGAACTCTATATGGACCGTTATAAAGCAGAAAAAATTTGCGACACAAGCCCTTTCCTTTGTGAGACAAACGGTGAGACTTAATTAACACCTTTTGACCAACTGACAAGGTTTTTAAACGACCAGGACGTTTAGCTGATTTCTCTCTTCCAGCAGCCGCAGATGCAATATTTCGTAGAGCCAGGTAGACAACTTCAGAATGTCGCAGTTTCCGTGTAGGTGGAAAAGGAACGATTTCAGAAATGCGATTTGTCGGTGCTTTATTTTTTAATATCAATATAGGCGGTAGAGAAGTTGAATCATTAGGGAGTTCATTCAGAATGTTTTGAAAAATATGAAGATACTGATCCCAAGTTCTGTGATTCTGATGACAATAAAGTCGACACAATTTATTGATTTCCTTCATCCATCTCTCTGACGCGTTAGATTGAGGGTGAAAAAGTGAAATGAAAATTGGTTTAATCTTACGACGCCATAGAGTACGAAGCCAAATTTTAGAGCGAAACTGTGATTCATTATCTGATATAACCTTATCAACATGACCCACTTCTTTAAGAAAATGTTTGATAGAAGCATTAGATACTGATCGAGCTGTTGCTTTGCGTAAAGGTGTAAAACACACATATTTTTATGTCAATTCCATTGCTACCAAAATGTACGCAAAACCATTAGTAGAACGAACCACTGGACCGAACAAATCGACTGCAGCCATCTCCTTTAATTTCGCTGAAATGATAGGAAACAACGGTGCTCTGTGAGAAATAGTTGGCGGCTTAGCCTTTTGACATAATTTGCATTTGGCATGAACAGATCGAATACGGTTTTCCGTATTACTGAAGTAGCAATTTTCTCGTAATTTATGAAAGCATTTTCTGGGACCAAAGTGTGCATAACTGAAATGTGTATACCTAATCAATTTATTAACCCACTCATAATGAATACAAACTAACCAAACAGAGTTGTCGACCGATTTTCGTTTAAAAAGAATATCGTTGCGAACTAAACATTACTGTCTAATCGCTACACTTTCCTTTCTCCTTCACTTCTCCTTAATGTCCTTCCGGATTGGATCCTTATTTTGCTCCTTAGCGATCTCCTGGTGCGAAGACGAAATAAAATTTTCGAACACAACACCTTGAATATACATCAAACAATAATTGTTTTCTTTGCAGTCCTCCTCAACACTTTGTTTCAAACCCATAGGTGCACGTGATAAAACATCAGCAATAATATTTGAAGAACCCTGTATGTAAACAATACTGAAATCAAATTCCTGTAGATACAGCGCCCTTCATCACAATCTTCCATGTGTTAATTTTGTTGACATAAGAAATTCTAGAGCTCGATCATCGGTGTAAACCTTAGTATGTCTGCCGTACAAAAAGATACGAAATTTTGTGAAAGCCCATACAACAGCCAAGGCTTCAAGTTCCGTAATCGAATAATTCTTTTCTGATTTAGAGAGAACACGACTTCCAAATGCAATATTTTTTTGTACTACAACGCCGTTTTCTTCTATCTCTTGAAATAAATGTGCACCTAGGCCTTTGTATGATGCGTCCGTCGCCAAACAAAAATCTTTAGATAAATCCGGATGTGAAAGAAGTGGAGCACCAACTAAAGCATCACGAAGTTGTTCAAATTCTGATTGACCTTCCTCATCCCAACACCAATTAGAATTTTTTCCAGATAGTTCACATAAACGAGGTGTGGTCAAATCGTCCAATTTAACAAAGCGTCTAAGAAAATTACAGACACCAAGGAAACTATGGACATCACGTTTGGTAGTAGGAACAGCATAATTACGAATAGCGTCTAGTTTCTCTGGATCAGGAAGAATACCTTCTGTAGAAGTAATATGACCAAGAAATTTCACCTGAGAACAACCAAATTCAGATTTTTCCAAGTTCACTGTAATGCCAACTCTTGCAAATATACGTAATAATGAATCCAAAATTTTGTTATGCTCACTCCAAGAACGTTTAGCAATAAGAATATCGTAAACATACGAAGTAATATTGTCATGAAGATAAACAGGTAAAATTTCTTTTAAACTACGAATGAATGCTGCAGAAGATATAGTAAGTCCAAACGGTAATTTCCGAAATCACTTTTGGGTAAAATAGTCATATCCGGTTATTCTTTATCGACTGTCTAGATAGATTGATAGTTGAAAAGTTGTTTTAATAGATTCAAAGAATAGTAAAAGAGTAGGCAGCAGTGCAGAAAACTACTACACCTCGGGGCCCTGTGCACGCTACGGCACATATTCACTTAGCGTAGTGAATCCCGTGAGGACTTAAATAGCCGCTCATAAATTCCAGTTTGTGACTTAGTGGCCAATTTGGTGGAAGTGTGTACATAAATTGATCTAACCATGAACATGGATGTATGTCATTCTTAGAATTGCGAAAGATCTTAAATTTCTGAACAGTTAAAAAGTGTTTATAGTCAATGTTTTCGCCTCGTGGCGACAAAGACCTACCGCGTCTGTCCCAGTCCGAATGTCGATTATTGTCAAGTTCGCGCGCCTGGCGCTCTTTTCTTGCATCTCGTAAATGAAATAAATTATTTTCTTCAAAGCCCTCTGCTATCTGTGATTCTAAATTTCTTCTGCTGTCTTTTCCTACGATTTCGCCTTCAATTTGTTTGACTTGCTTTCGTAATGCCTCAAATTCCCTTTTAACGCATTCATTAAATTTTCCCTGATTTTCAACATGTTTATTTATGCTCTGGTACTCTTCTGTTTCTGCAAATGGCAATGGAGCTGTATCATCTGAATCTCTGTCCCCATGTAAACTAAGATTTGTCAATTTATCTGAAATCTCCTCAACTCTTTCCGATAAGTCACCAATTTTTTCTTTCTGTTTATTTACGTCTTCCATAAGTGTCGCGACTCGGGTTTCAGAATTGACACACTTAGTAGTTAACTGTTCATATTGTTGTGTTAGGTTATTTATTCTGTCATTTGGTACGGATTCCTCGATTCTCTCAAATATTTCTTCCTTATCGTGTGCACGTTGTAAATTTAACTCTGAAAATTTTTGTACTATCACGCGATCTCTTTCTTCCTGTTCATTATGTCTAATTTCTATTGCAATTAATCTATTATTGTGAGAATTCAAAATCGGTTGTACTTCTTCTCTAATTTCTTTCTTTAATTCATCTTTCATGTTTCGGAAACATGTCCCTATTCGTGAGTCTAACCATGTTTCCATTGTTCCCATCTCAGTTCTAATTGTTCCTATTTGTGATCCCACTGTTTTTAATTCAGATCTTAACTGTGTTTCCATTGTTCCCATCCGTGATCCCAAATTTAATATAGCACCCATCAACTGCTCCATATTAACTGGTTCGAAATTCTTTTCGCCACTAACATTTCCCGCAAAACCAGCTTCCTTCGTCATAGCTGTAAAGCTGTCTGTGTTCGATACTATTCCAGAATCTTCTGTCGTTAATCTCGTGTTCTGAAAATTCTTTAATTGTGAAAAGTTTTGAACTGGTTCTGGACTATTTTCCTTGCTTATTAAAATTGTTTTCTACTTCATTATTCATCATACTGTTCTCCTGTGTTGGCGAGTTCGCCATGTTAACAATTTCGTCATTCTCACTATCCATCATTTTTGCCTTTTTCATCGATCGCGTAATAATTTATAAAACATACAAAACTCGTCACTATACGAAAATTACACACAATATGACACTTTATCACGAACAATATCATTCACACGAAATGCTTCCCTCAAACACGATTAACGAACAATTGAAATCTTCGTAATTGCACAAAATTGTCAAATGCGTATACAAGACATCAAAAATTAAATTCTGCAAAAATACCATTAGAAGAAAGACAAGACAACTACAAATGTTCATTACCAAATCTACACATGCAACATAGACTACAATTACTAAACTACAAATTACTACAACAATACTACTGTCTGCTATTTTTACTATCAAAAATATTCCAAGGGACGATCCGAAGCAGCGGTCGCCACGTGCATGGGGGCTTAATTAAATATATTGCAAATAATTTTAATTTTTTGGATTTAGTAGCTGTCTGTTCAGTTACGCTGTCTCGTAACCGGTTGGCCCTGACTAGTATTAGTACGCAATCTGACTGCATAGAATAACAACAAAGAATGAAAGGAAATTTCCGTTACCACATTTAATTAATTAAGTCCCCAGCAACTATAAAAGCTACGAAACAAAAACTACGAACAACAAAGCACAAGTGTAGGCCTAACTGTTGTGTGTGTGGAAGTGTGATTCAACGCACACATCTGGCACGGTTCTTCCTCAATAAGACAAGATATTTTAAATACCATTTACACTGAATTAATTAAATAAAACTAAAATACTATAATTGCACATAGAAACCCGAATTACAGTCTAATACATGAACACAAGCCAGATGCTTTGTTGACTGAACCTGTGACCAAGAGGCATTGTTAGTTAGGAACTTTAAAAAAAAAATAAAAAAATGTTTTTTACCTTCATATATATTGACTAAAAATACACTCTGATCATTGCAACATCTCCATTCAAACAACATCTGCTGTCTAGCACATCAAAACCACTGCACACGGCTTGGCCTCAAATAGTACAGCTATCAACATCCTCTCAGCAAAGCACTAACCACCACAACTTCTGAACAAGCACTGCCAGTGGAGGCGGCGGAATTAAACTCTTTGGCGCGATCTCTGGCGCTGTGACTCAGTGTAGCCACCTTTCAGTGCTACCCCCCACAATATGCATGTATCTGGAGAGATCTTGTGCACTTAGAAAGGTGCTGTGGGCAAGTAACAGACCTCGCTGAGCAGCATTTATGGATACAGCTCGCTCTGTTCCTTCATGAGACGTGGAATGTAGTGACTATAGGACCTTCCTACTCCTGGTCAGTTGCAGATTAAATTCGCAACCATATTTCAGGGAGGATTGGTCTTGGAAATTTGGTGAGATCTGTCAATCTCTGAATTTATCCTACGAATGCAAGAATGCTCTGTGAGACCCACCCATACAGACAAAGAGCTGTAATCGTAAATTCTGCATTATGATCAATTTGCTGGAAATGTGTAGATAACCTAATTCCGTCGGTATAGGAAGCTGCCTGGTATATTTTGGTGGATATGACCATTTGGATGAACAGCACAGTTATATATCTGCATTCGCAATCTAGTAATCTAGTATATGGTACTTGCAAAGTAGTGGACAGGGGATTTAGCAATGATACCGAAATTGGGAAGCAAAAAAAAAAAAAAAAAAAAAAAAAGTGTGTGAAATTTTATGGGACTAAACTGCTAAGGTCATCAGTCCCTAAGCTTACACACTACTTAACTTAAATTATCCTAAGGACAGACACACACACACACCCATGCCCGAGGGAGGACTCGAACCTCCGCCGGGACTAGCGCAGCGCCTCAGACCGCTCGGCTAATCCCGCGCGTCAAATTGGGAAGCATTCTGCTTTTTCTTTGACTGGTGCTGAAATTTCGGAACAACTGGTAAAATTGCTAAAACTGATTGCTCTGTCAACTGTGGTGCATATTACAGTACATTATCCCATATTAACAGTGTCTCACCGATCCCATCCGTCCACTGGTATGCTTTGTTTACCACATAGTGATTGATTGGCACCAGTTCTTTGAGATGGAGAGCACCTTGGCAGAATATGGGTGTCTACTACTTGTCATTGTGGAGCATGGGATTAAATGTAGAGGTCATCACCTTCAGACTGTTGTTTGGAAGCGTTCCTCAGTGCTGCAGACTCGTCCTATTTCCATATGCTGCAATACCCTCCACATTTCTTTTTCACCAATATGATAACAGCACGGCCGTAATTTTTCCCGAGGGCATGCAGCTTTACTGTATGGTTAAATGATGATGGCATCCTCTTGGGTAAAACATTACGGAGGTAAAATAGTCCCCCATTCGGGTCTCCGGGCGGGGACTACTCGAGAGGATGTTGTTATCAGGAGGAAGAAAACTGGCGTTCTACGGATCGGAGCGTGGAATGACAGATCCCTTAATCGGGCAAGTAGGTTAGATAATTTAAAAAGGGAAATGGATAGGTGAAAGTTAGATATAGTGGGAATTAGTGAAGTTCGGTGGCAGGAGGAACAGGACTTCTGGTCGGGTTGAATATAGGGTTATAATTACAAAATAAAATAGGGGTAATGCAGGAGTAGGTTTAATAACGAATAAAAAAATAGGAGTGCAGGTAAGCTGGTACAAACAACATAGAGAACGCATTATTGTGGCCAAGATAGACACGAAGACCATGCCTACTACAGTAGTACAAGTTTATATGCCAACTAGCTCTGCAGATGATGAAGAAATTGAAGACGTGTATGATGAAATAAAAGAAATTATTCAGATAGTGAAGGGAGATGAAAATTTAATAGTCATGGGTGACCGGAATTCGTCAGTAGGAAAAGGGAGAGAAGGAAACGTAGTAGGTGAATATGGATTGGGGCTAAGAAACGAAAGAGGAAGCCGCCTGGTAGAATTTTGCACAGAGCACAACTTAATCATAGCTAACACTTGGTTCAAGAATCATAAAAGAAGGTTGTATACATGGAAGAAGCCTGGAGATACTGACAGGTTTCAGATAGATTACATAATGGTAAGACAGAGATTTAGGAACCAGGTTTTAAATTGTAAGACATTTCCAGGGGCAGATGTGGACGCTGACCACAATCTATTGGTTATGAACTGTAGATTGAAACTGAAGAAACTGCAAAAAGGCGGGAATTGAAGGAGATAAGACCTGGATAAACTGAAAGAACCAGAGGTTGTACAGAGTTTCAGGGAGAGCATAAGGGAACAATTGACAGGAATGGGGGAAAGAAATACAGTAGAAGAAGAATGGGTAGCTTTGAGGGATGAAGTGGTGAAGGCAGCAGAGGATCAAGTAGGTAAAAAGACGAGGGCTAGTAGAAATCCTTGGGTAACAGAAGAAATATTGAATTTAATTGATGAAAGGAGAAAATATAAAAATGCAGTAAATGAAGCAGGCAAAAAGGAATACAAACGTCTCAAAACTGAGATCGACAGGAAGTGCAAAATGGCTAAGTAGGGATGGCTAGAGGACAAATGTAAGGATGTAGAGGCTTATCTCACTAGAGGTAAGATAGATACTGCCTACAGGAAAATTAAAGAGGCCTTTGGAGAAAAAGGAGCCACTTGTATGAATATCAAGAGCTCTGATGGAAACCCAGTTCTAAGCAAAGAGGCGAAAGCAGAAAGGTGGAAGGAGTACATAGAGGGTCTATACAAGGGCGATGTTCTTGAGGACAATATTAGGGAAATGGAGGAGGATGTAGATGAAGACGAAGTGGGAGATATGATACTGCGTGAAGAGTTTGACAGAGCACTGAAAGACCTGAGTCGCAACAAAGCTCCGGGAGTAGACAAAATTCCATTATAACTACTGACAGCCTTGGGAGAGCCAGTCCTGACAAAACTCTACCATCTGGTGAGAAAGATGTATGAGACAGGCGAAATACCCTCAGACCTCAAGAAGAATATAATAATTCCAATCCCAAAGAAAGCAGGTGTTGACAGATGTGAAAATTACCGAACTATCAGTTTAATAAGTCGCAGCTGCAAAATACTAACGCGAATTCTTTACAGACGAATGGAAAAACTAGTAGAAGCAGACCTCGGGGAAGATCAGTTTGGATTCCGTAGAAATATTGGAACACGTGAGGCAATACTGACCCTACGACTTATCCTAGAAGCTAGATTAAGGAAAGGCAAACTTACATTCCTAGCATTTGTAGACTTAGAGAAAGCTTTTGACAATGTTGACTGGAATACTCTCTTTAAAATTCTGAAGGTGGCAGGGGTAAAATACAGGGAGCGAAAAGCTATTTACAATTTGTACAGAAACCAGATGGCAGTTATAAGAGTCGAAGGGGTATGAAAGGGAAGCAGTGGTTGGGAAGGGAGTGAGACAGGGTTGTAGCCTATCGCCGATGTTGTTCAATCTGTATATTGAGAAAGCAGTAAAGGAAACAAAAGAAAAATTCGGAGTAGGTATTAACATCCATGGAGAAGAAATAAAAACTTTAAGGTTCGCTGATGACATTGCAATTCTGTCAGAGACAGCAAAGGACTTGGGAGAAAAGTTGAACGGAATGGATAGTGTCTTGAAAGGAGGATATAAGATGAACATCAACAAAAGCAAAACAAGCATAATGGAACGTAGTCAAATTAAGTCGGGTGATGCTGAGGGAATTAGATTAGGAAGTGAGACACTTAAAGTAGCAAAGGAGTTCTGCTATTTGGGGAGCAAAATAACTGATGGTGGTCGAAGTAGAGAGGATAAAAATGTAGACTGGCAATGGCAAGGAAAGCATTTCTGAAGAAGAGAAATTTGTTAACATCGAGTATAGGTTTAAGTGTCAGGAAGTCGTTTCTGAAAGTATTTGTATGGAGTGTAGCCATGTATGGAAGTGAAACATACATAGTTTGGACAAGAAGAGAATAGAAGCTTTCGAAATGTGGTGCTACAGAAGAATGCTGAAGATTAGATCGGTAGATCACATAACAAATGAGGAAGTACTGAATAGGATTCGGGAGAAGAGAAGTTTGTGGCTCAACTTGACTAGAAGAAGGGATCGGTTGGTAGGACATGTTCTGAGGCATCAAGGGGTTACCAGTTTAGTATTGGAGGGCAGCGTGGAGGGTAAAAATCGTAGAGGGAGACCAAGAGATGAATACACTAAGCAGATTCAGGAGGATGTAGATTGCAGTAGGTACTGGGAGATGAAGAAGCTTGCACAGGATAGAGTAGCATGGAGAGCTGCATCAAACCAGTCTCAGGACTGAAGACCACAACAACAACAACAACAACAACGATAACAGTACATCTTCTTCTTATTTCTACTACCTCATGTGTATTGTGAACAGCACCTTCAGGCGATGGTCAACACCAGGACTGTAATCATGTACGTGACTGCAAAATGAGAAAACATTGCTCTTCAAAACAGAACACTGAGACATCTGCTACACCATCCCTGTGGAAGATGAGATACCTTAGACTTGTTTTAAAATGCTTTACAATACAGCACACTCTTCCAGTTTCCTCATGTTGTGATGTCTTTCACATTTTTGTCAATGAGAAACATCGCCTGTGTGTTTTTTCTACCATCCTATGTGTTGTGGGGGCTGCATAGTTTACACCATGCGATGTTCAGCTTTCTGTGAGAGCCAATGCATCTAAATGTCTGAATGATTAGTTTAGCACCTGACACAGATCTTGAAGTCATGGTAGAAAAACAAAGTGTATGGCGGTGTACAAAGTTGTTGTCATACACTGCTTGCATGAGTTACAGAAGAAAAAGCAATGTATTAAAATGCTTATGAAAGAGCAATACAAGAACCCTCTCTTGTGATTAATAGTCTGTTGAATATGGTCTTCCTCCACTACCTACAACAAAACTTTACGCATGTCAGTGCAAGTGACTTTGAGCACTGGCCACCTGCTCCAATGGAGCGATACGTGCGTATGTAATACACTTGATTTCAACATGCTGATGGTATTTGTTTTACTTTTTCGATACATCGGAAGAGAGAGATGTGGTAAAATCTTATAGGAAGTTCTGTTACAAGGAATGGTATAACTGGTTAAGTCTGGATGCAGATAGTTGTCTCAAAACTACACCGACTTTGCTCGTAAAATTAATAGAAACCGGCTGTATCTATTCTCGTGGAATCATGACTGTTTTTATTATTGTGTACTCGATTGTGTGTTTAAAAATAGGTATTGCCCCAAGTCCTGCTTTATTTCATACTTCATAACCTCTAATTGTAAAGTACACACTACTTGAATAATAGCTCATTGTGGAACCTACAAATGATAGTGTTCTTTCCAACATGTGAGTAGATTGCATGAGGCAGGCTGTGATGATCAAATTGCTTGCAAAAGTAGAATTCAAGAATCTGCTGCTATTGCAATTGATTGCTGGATGACAGAAATTTTACAGGAGGTCAGCAGAGGGGAGTTATGGAGCAGAAATGTCACATGTGAGCATGCAGATGGTATTTCTTTTCGAGGTATCGGGAGAAAGAGACGCGGTAAAATCGTATAGGAGGTTCAATTACAATTACAAGGCAGGCTGTCATGATTTGTTTCGTAAAGGCCAGTGTGATATAGCATTGCATTCATAAAACTGGACCTGCGTAGTGTACAAAACAGCAATGTCGTCTTGAATTATAGCTTCTTGTTGTCGAACATAAAATGATTGTGTTTTCTCTGACGTAAGCAAATGGCGTGAAAGTCTGTATTCGATAATGTTATTTCACATGTCTGAAATGTTTTAATAAATACATGCATCACAATTTATTTACAGAGGCTGATTTGAACGTGAGAGACGCTCTCAGGTCGTGTGATTTGTCCATCAAGCGCAAAGAAATTGCTGAACACAGATGATTTTTCATGAGAGTTTAAACTCTCATTTTGTTTACTCCAATGACGGTTTCGAAATAACGAGGACATTCTGCAGTGATCGGTAGTTTTCGCAGCATAATAATAGAACTTTTTTTTTTCATTTTTAACCAGGGTGGACTTGTATTGGGGTGTGTGTAGCCCGACCTCTGTAGTTTGATCTGTAGTCAGTGGTGGTGCTGTAGTTTCTTTCTTTTTTTTTTTTTTTTTTTTTTTTTTTTTTTTTTTTTTTTTTTTTTTTCCCTGCGTTGGATGTCGCAAAATAAAGGCAGCGGGGGAAGGAGAAAGATACGAACTGCATCCTTCAGTCGAACGTAAAAACTATACCAATTTTGCTTATTAAATAAAAGAAAACTGACTTCGACTGTTTTTATGGAAAGAGTTTATTTATTACCGTCGCGATTCTGGTTTCCTTTCTAATAGATGCTTCTTTATGAGAGGTGCATTGACATTATATACACTTGTTACAGTGAAGCGTTTTCCTTACAGAACAAAGGACCTACTGGAGTCGTGTGGGTGTATTCCATAGGAGGTCACAGCTGTCCTTTCAGACAAACAAGCCACGGTCAGGATAACTATCATTTATCTCGCTTTTGTTGTGAGGGACGCCGGCGTTGCGGCCTATTATGTACGTGTATCTTTTGTTGGCATCGGTATAGCTTACCACCCAGCCACATGCTCTTCGGGGTGTGTACTGTACTGAAGACTCCACCACCAGATCGGCAGGAGGCAGTTCCAGGGGCTGCAGTCAGCCTGTTCGCCAAGCAGCAGGCATTTGAAAACTGACCTGGAGAGTTCTCTGGAATTTCGTTGCTATTCCAGGGAGAATCAATCTGTCTGGGAAATATTGAAACGGTACAGTAGTTTCTGCTCTATAAGCAGCAGGTTTCGCTGCTCGCTCGCACCGGGAAATAGAAACAGAGGCGGTTCCGCAGCCAGTTTTATTACACGACGCGGCTGGCCGCGTGTGCAACAGAACCAATGTGGACGGGTGGATAGAAATCTGTCAGGCTTCATAATACGTATTTATATGTGTCGTGCATTATGCATTTCTTGTACGTGAATGTGAATCTGCAACATGAACTTTCCTAATCCTCCTCATACATTTCCGTAAAGCGTGGCCAAATCTTTGTTGGGAGTAGTTCTGTAGTGTAGTAGTGCCAACCTTACTCCTGGGTAGGGGATCAGAGAGACAGCACAGGCAGGTAAAAGTCAAAGACTTTCCAGTGTCACAAGATTTGGGGTGGAGAGGTTGGTCACGGCCAAGTGGTTCGACCACCCCCTCCACCCGGGCCCAGGAAGACCTCCGGGTGCCCGCCATATTCTAAGGTGTGTTACAGAAGACAGGTAAGTGGGCAGACGTGCCCTCAGTACGTCTGTCTCAATGTTCACGCATGGAAGAGAGGTATTTGAATATTTGTACTAATTCTTTTATTTCCAGCTTCGGATTGTGTAAGGAAATGAACGTGCTCATTTAATTCCCGAAATTTGACCACCTGTGTTAAAGTATCTGGTCCCCAGTTTGCCCGTTATCCTCCTCACATAGTGAATGTCCTATGTAAAATATTGGGAGACTTTGGTGGTATACATTTGGCCAACGCAATTCCGTCTTACCCGTAGAAATGTGCGTGCAGATTAGTATATAATATACCCGAGCTATAAGTTGTAAAATTGTAATATCTGTAAACCGAAACAATTGCTGCAATCGCTGAAAATTCGAATGATAATGTTTAAAATAAATAGGTAATCAACTGTCATCAATATTTAACATACCTTAAAAATCACAAAGAAGTCAAGTTAAAGGAATTTATTTAAAATAAAAGCTATAGAACGCAGGGACCCACACATCAGCGTGTGAGCCCTCCAGCTCCTTGCCTAGTATCGTACAGAAAGGGCACGCTCTCTAGGTAGCGCTCTCAAGCTCCCCTCCCCAGTTATATGTTGCGCAATTTTCATTCAGGGCTTGACGACATCAGCTTTCATCTGGCGTCCCTAGGCAAGGAGGTTAGACGGTAAACTTTCAATATGTTTAACATATTGTGTGAAGCGTCCTGTTCTTGTCTTTTATCTGCGACTGATTTCTGCAGACTGGAGACGGCATATCAGTGCCACAGGAAAGATCTCTCTGTGGACCATCAGCGACAAGATAGAACAGGCCTCTATCCCTACCTATGATGAGGAGAGGGGGCGATGAGAGGAGTTAGGAGGAAGGGTAAGACTGTCTCTAAGTTGGTTAATTGGTGACCGCCCGTCGAGGAGGACGCAGCTGCAAGTGCCGCCCCTCACTCCTGATGCAATCTTCTGGGATCGGTTTTTGCGGTAGATGTGTTATTACGAAGATTTTTACCAATCCTCAGTACATGTGTCGCATTGTGGCACATTGTTTACAAGTGCTATTGTTTTTCACAACAATTTCGATGTGTAATTAGAAAAGTGAAGCATTTTCCATCAGCTGTGGTAGCGTGTATTGACCTTGCTGAATTTCGACACCTGGCTTGTGGGGTGATTGTCGAGCAGTGCAGTAGGAGCGGTCTGTAACGAACTCTGAGATGAAACATCGATAGACACAGTCCTCAGCTGTATGCTGGCAAGTAATACACTTATTAAACTTTTCGCTGCCCAACACAGGCATCTCGTCTGTTGAACACAATTCCTGCCAGAAATAAAGATAGTACATTCCATTCCATCAGTTTTACCACCAGCTTGTATATGAAGGATTAAGTTTGAGTATGTCTGCCACTAGTTTCGAGTGTTATTGTGAGATTTTTCCCAGCAGGATAACACCGGTTGTATGGCATCGTCAATTTTTGAGCTGTATTGCGATTTTAGACACTCCTTGTGTATCACTACACACATAGTTGTATAATTAGGACCGAACTTTAATTACGTAATCAGGACTGATCTTTACTTCAGTTTCCCAACCAAAATAAATAAATGGGCGGGGAGAGGGACCCATGTGCCAGCTGAGGAAAAAATGGTTCAAATGGCTCTGAGGGCTGTGGGAATTAACATCTGAGTCATCAGTCCCCTAGAACTTAGAACTACTTAAACCTAATTAACCTAAGGACATCACACACATCCATGCCGAGGCAGGATTCGAACCTGCGACCGTAGAGCTCAGGAAAACACATGACGTTATACAGGTGGGGGCAGAGTTGTGGGGGTATTTAATTGCTCAATTTAATTAATTTGCTTATCAATTTGATAGCAAAAGTGTCCCCTTACCCCACTACTACTTGGACTGGGCTGCTGTCCCACCCATCACTAACCTCCCCATCAAATACTGATGTATCAGTCCCATATCACTTTCAAGAATATTAAATGATGTCTTTAATGCATATTGAGCAGTAGCAATTGCACCTGAAAGCATTTATTGAGAGATCTCAGAACTATTTCATCATTCACTGCTAAATTAACATGAGTTCCCCCTCGTCCCACCCTCCCTCCCCCATGAGACCAGTTCCTGAGTACGCTCTTGAAGAGCAAATCTTTGAATATCTGTAGCTAGCTTCTCTTCTTGTAAGTATTCTGTGGGAACTCGGCCAGCAATACTGTTCTACTGTTACTTATGGTGGGGGATGCCCCCCCCCTCCCCCTACCCATCACCTACAGTAACAGTAGAACGATATTGCTGGACAGAGTCCCCACAGTTCGCTCCGTGATGATGTATCGGCTGGAGTCGGCATGGGGAGATACCCGGACACGGGGATTTACGAACACAACCAGTGCATGAAAAGATTGGTCGCTTGCCTCTCGACCGATACTTTGCAGACACCCCCATTCCTTGAAGAGTTTTGTAAGTGTTGCGTTGTTGTAAACATAAAGCTCTGTGATTACTTTGCTTCCGAAGCAAGTACAAGAGAAAACTCTCCGCCCGAACAGGCCTCGAAAGGTCCCACGGTACCGATCGACCGCCGTGTCATCCTTAGTGGATAGATGTCACTGGATGCCGCTGTGGAGGGGAATATAGTCATCACACCCCCCTCCCAGCCGTTGCCAGTTTTTGTGGCGGGAGCCGCTACTCCTCAGTTAAGTAGCTTCTCAGTTGACTTCAAAAGGGCTGAGTGCTTCTCGCTTGCCAACAGTGCTCCATAGACTCAAACGGTCACCAATTCAAGTGCTAGCCAAGCCCGACAGCGCTTAACTTCGGTGATCTCACGGGAAGCAGTGTTACCACTGCGGTAAGGCCTGTATTGTAATATTAAAACCAATGAAAAATAAAAAATAAAATATTACCTCTACGAAGTATTACTGAATATTCATATGAAAACACATTTTGTAGCATATAATACGACTGAGTTATAGAAATGTCTGTGCTTATCTGAATTTTTCTTGGCTATCGGACCTTGCTTACATTTCAATTGTAGTTGCAGGCAGCGGACTCCGAGAACACCGGCCCTTATCATGATCACAAAAATCCTCCTCACATGGTTTTCACTTCACATCAATAAATAAAAAATATTTGATACTGTTGTTCAATATACGATTACTCATGCACACATTTGGTACATAGAACTCGTTTAAAATCGTACATCTTCATCGTCATTCTACAAACGAGAGAGAGTGAGTAAAAACAAAAAACTGTACAAAAAATTGAATTAATGTTTTCTAATTTGTCTGCGCCTTACCACGCATTCATAATTAACGTCTTTGCCAACTCCTATGTTCGATCGGTGTTTCATTTTTTTGTTTTTTAATAAATATTAACTTTACGATATCCTGGGGGTCTTTCATCATGTACCTACACAGGCATAAGAACAGCAAAAGGTGGTGTTTAACATGAAATGAGGAATTGTTCACAAAATAGTCCTTCTTTTCTACCATATACACAAGCACAAAGCATTGTCGCCCGATCCAGCGGCCATATAACCAATCATTCAAAGGCTTTAATGGCGTTAGCTGCGTTTGGGCACTGAAATGTATCAATGGTAACAGGTGTAAATTTGTGCCGGGCCGCAATTCCAAACCACATTTCCCTCTTTACGAGAACGGTCGCCGTAACGGCCTCGTCCATTCGAGCACGCTCCCCTTGCGACTCAAATTTCCTAATTGTTACTCTCTACTGACGTAGCGACACCTACCCATGAACCTATTATTTGCAGTCCCTGGTTCCATTTAGACTCTGGGTATGGTGTGCCTGCACACTGAAAGACAGGATCATTGTTATGACCACTGCCCACTGCGACAGTGGAGGTACATCAGCGAAGCAAACCTGGATGGGGGATGACCCTAACGAAGATACGGGCACCAAATGGGGAAATCCTTTGAGATAAGCAACTTTGACAAAGAGCAGATTATTATTACATAGGTCCTGTGAACGATTGTCTTGGAAACGGTGAAGCTGGTCGAACGTTCAAGTGTCAATGTCGTGAGCATCCACGGAATGAGGTAGAAGGACAGTGAAACTACCACTAGACGCTAAATGGTTGGACGTCCACGACTCTTCACAGAACGTGGGGTTCTGAGGCTTGTCCACTCTGTCAAGTAGGATTGATGGTTATTTGTGGCATCTCTGACGAAAGAGCACCGCAGCAGATCACTCGTACGTTTTCACATGTTGAACCAAACGACATCGTCAGTTACGATTGCAGTGGACACGGGACCATCGGGATTCGACCGGCGATCAATGGAAACGTGTCAGCTCTTCGTGCGAGTCACATTTTTGCTGCACTGGGTCGATGGTCGTCTCCACAAACGCCGTCATCGAGATAAACGGCGGCTCGAAATGTGCAACGCGCCACGGCCGCAGGCTGGTGGACGCAGTATTATGCTATAGGAGACATTCTCCTGTCCATGCATGGGACCTGTGATAGTACTCGAAGACACGCTAACAGCTGCGAACCACTTGCATCCCTTCATGCTTGATGTCTTGCCGCTACGGTCGCAGGTTCGAATCCTGCCTCGGGCATGAATGTGTGTGATGTCCTTAGATTAGTTGGGTTTAAGTAGTTCTAACTCTAGGGGACTGATGACCTCAGATATTAAGTCCCATAGTGCTTAGAGCCATTTGAACAATTTGGTGTCTTGCCCGACGGCGATGTCATCTTTCGGGCGCATAATTGTCCGTGTCTCGGAGCCAAAATCGTGCTACAGTGGTTTGAAGAGCATTATTGTGAACTCGCGTTGATGTTTCGGCGACCAAATTCACCTGATCTAAATCCTACGGAATCCATCCGGGTCGCAATCTGGTGCCATCACCGGTACGTAAATCAGCGGCCCGTTGTGTACGCGAATTATATGACCTGTGCGTAGACATCTAAGGCCACATAACTCCACAAACCTACCAACAAATTGTCGGATCCCTGATAAGCAGAATCAGTGCTGTATTTAGTTCCAAAGGCGAACAAATAAGATATTAAGCAGGTGGTCATATTTTTTTGACTCATCAGTATATACGCGGATTCGAATCGCCGTCTAACACAAATTTTTACTTGTTACCATTGATACAGTTCAGTGTTCAAATGCGGCTAGTATCATTAAAACTTTCAATGAGCAGTGTACGTATACATGCAGGAGTTTTTACTACACCTTTAAAACAAAACAAAAACCTAGTTCCTCAGATGAAATTCCTTTAATAGTATTTTAATGCAAAATTCTGAGGCAGGCCGAGTGTTTGCAGTAGTAATAATATTATCTCTTTGGAATGAGGTTTACAAATGATTCTCTGAGACACTGCTTTCATTTTAAATATTAAAACGCAGTTTTACCTTATCAAATTAAATCACAGCGGTATTGCACATTACAACCGCAGGCAACGGCTTCCACTTCCAATATTTATCCAATAACTGGTAGTCTTTAAAGTGCACGACACACATCACTAATGAATAGAGAATCTGGGCATCCAGCTGTAGCAATATTGGATCAGGATTCGGTCCCAGGTCGCTGGCTTATGTGGCAGAGGCTCTGACCACTGAGCCATCGTGACACAGTGGTGATTGCAACTGCACGGATTACCCTCTGAGAGAGCACACACCACTTATATGTATATATTTAAGATATTTGCCCCTATTTGTTCACATACGCATGTTGCTCTTTAGTTTGCATTTCTCTTCATGCCATACGACATAACAGTCACGAATCACAAAAATGATTTCCTTGCTTTTATTTAATTAACTAACAACATTATTGCATTACAGATATAAACGCATTGCAGGTTTTCGTGATAATCATATTGTTAGCTTTCGCTGATATTGCAACACTAAATTGCCGGCCGGTGTGGCCGTCCGGTTCTAGGCGCTTCAGTCTGGAACCGCGTGACCGCTACGGTCGCTGGTTCGAATCCTGCCTCGGGCATGATGTGTGATGTCCTTAGGTTAGTTAGCTTTAAGTAATTCTAAGTTCTAGGGGACTGATGACCACAGATGTTAAGTCCCATAGTGCTCAGAGCCATTTGAACCATTTTCAACACTAAACATGACTCAGTTTGTGGTGGGATATCGTGAAATATTCGCACTTTAGCACCTATAGTTTCATGAAGTTCCGATAGGTGGAGGCGCAATGCGAAGCCTTCAAAATGGTGTCTGTAACTGAGATGCGTTCCAAGCCGAGAGCTGTCATTCTTTTGGCAGAATACTAGAGTTTCGCAAATATTCACATAACGCTTGTAGAAAGTCTACGCACACCTGACAGAGACCAAAGCACAGTGAGTCGTTGCATTTCGCGCAATCCTGTCGGATCTCCCTCGTGCTGGACACCAGCACACAGCCGTGACTTTTGCAGTGTTGGAAAGCGTGGACTCTCATTCTACGTGATCGACGGGTCACGGGTCGACGGGTAACACTTCGCTGCACAACTGGACGTCCCTGTTGGTAGTGCTGACACATTAGTCCAACAGTTGGGGTACTCAAAGGTGTGTGCCCTCTGAGTTCCTCGCCCCCTTATAGAACATAAAGAGCAACGAAGGACCCTCTGTGCGGAATTATTGTACGTTACGAGGCTGATCGTGTCATTTTTTGTCGAACATCGTCACGGTTGATGAAACATAGGTTCATTACTTCTAAACGGAAACAAAGCAACAATCCGTGGAATGATGCCACACCTCTTGCGAAGAAAAAGTTCAAAGCCGCGCCGTCAGCCTGTAAAGTCATGACGATGATCTTCTTGTAGTCTAAACCGGTTATTCTGTTTGATGTCCTCGCTCATGGTGGAACGATTAACTCTGAAGTGTATAGTGCTACCCGCAGGAAACTGAAGAATCAACTTCAACATGTTCGTTCTCTCGAAAAAGCTAACGAACTTCTCCTTCTCCACAAGGCCTCATCCAAGTCCGCGCACCCGAGAGAAGCTCCCAAAACTTCATTGGACTGTTCTTCTTCATCAGCCCTATAGCCTTGATCTCGCAAATTACGACTTTCGTCTTTTTGGCCCAATGAAAGGTGCACTTCGCGAGAAGCAATACGTGGATGGTGCGGAGGTTATTGATGAAGCAGGGCGTTGGCACCGACGTCAACCAGTAGAGTGGTACCACACAGGCATAAAGGCCACCCCCCTCCCCTCCTATAAGGCCGTTGCATTGAACGGAGATTATGTTGAAAAACAGGGTTTTGTAGCCAAAAGAGTGGAGCATAATACGGTGTATTGGAATACTAAATAAAACCAACCTGCTTTTAGAAAAAAATTTGATGCATTACTTATTGAACGTCTCTCGTAATGTGGCCACATTTTTTTGCGTCTGCTATAACCTTCTGACTTCTAAAACGGAATGTAGTCTCAGGATAAGATGCAGAGTACCTTTGTGATTAAGGTGTGCACAGTTGGTGGTAGAGGCAGACAAAGGAAGGTAGCGTTCAATAGTTCTTTTCTGTACGGCATTGTTCAAAATATTAAACAACGCACATTCCATAGTCGCATTGTTCGCAACAACATGATTCTTTTTGCTACGTTCCAATACAACTCAGTGAAAAGCGGTAACAAACAAAACAAAAAAAATGTACTCCAGCTAGTAACTGAAAGAAAAGCAAGTATCACTGTACCAGGTTAAGACAGGCCGTACAGAACTGTTACTCAACACATTCGTATACTGATCTCCTTATGATTCCCTTTCATGCGTGTCCGTCCTCTTCCCATTATAAAGCCCTTCTTCTTCTTCTTCCCTCTTCATCTTACTCCCTTCTCCCGCTTTTCTTTCGCTCTTCCTGTACTTAACGCCCCCTGTCACAAAACTGCGCCCCATACGCATCTAGGACACGCGACCCGCCTGCCGTACCATAGTTAAGCTACTGCTTAAGGGTTTTCTTGTTGGAGTTTGAGATAGATATCCGACAGGCATATTGCAGTCATAATGGAGGAGAAGAATGTCCTGGGAATTGGTGATTGACTTCTTATGCCAGAGTATTGAACCAGTCAGCCCTCGATTGATCAAATAGTATCAAACAGTATTCACATTTGAAATAGTACTATTCAGTAGCAATAACGGAAACAGCTACGCGAAATTTTTCATTTCCACTGAAGTCTTTGCTATCGTCTTCATCAACAAGAACCCGACTCGAAAAAATGGTACATGCAAAAGATAATTCGTGGAATTAATCGAGGACTGTTCATTCGTTGTGTACCAGGAAACTGTTCGTATTCGTCAAATTCATATGGCAGCGCACAACCGGAAAGAAAAGTTACTGAAACAGTTTACTTGTACGTACTTCCGGTAACACAACGATGTATGGCCATTCCGATCGTTTTTCCCAGTCCACACAAATAAATCTTGCACCAAATAAAGAAAATAGCGAAATTTTATTTTTTGATGTTTTTTCGTTCATTTACGAATTTAAATACTTCTCCCATCATTCTATAAAAATAAGTTTCTAATTCGTCAAAACATGTCAAAGTCTCCGCCTTGATTAAATAAATTCCTAGTATAAAATTGTTGAGGCTTTCGTCTCGGGATCTATGGACGACGTTTCACTAGCACGAGTGGCTGACATTTTCAAAGGTTCCCTCTCCATTCCGCCAATAGCAACGGAGAGCGAACCTGGCATGTTAGCCAGCTGTGCTGGCGAAACGTCAGAAAAACCATTGAATAAACGCAACCGAAGCTTCTGAGACGAAATTCAACAGGTAATACGTCCGATTTCAAATAGTCCAGCAATGTGGTTGTTTCCAATGCTCACCTTATATTCCGAAAGTTGTCGTATGATATGTCGTGTAAAACACGAAACTAATAACCTAATTGAACAGCCGGGAATATTTACAAATGTAGGTTTTATATCATGTGAAAGTTTCTATCAAAGTGCGAGAAGAAATTATGAAAGCAATTTTTTCCGTGTCCTTCCTGCTAGCCGCAAATGCGTATGTAAAGGCCACGAACAGTCTTGGCTGACTCGGCGCCGCTTTGCATGCGGTGCCACCTTCAGGCAGTCTGGTGTTACGCTTCAACTGCCGTTACACTCGCACCACGATTACACAGTCGTCCTGTTGCTGTGATGTGTTTGTTTTTAGTTCATTGTGTTTATGTTCTACGAGATCCCGTTGGTTTGCCAGAGAAACAAGGACGGGGGTTTGCCTTGGCTGTTTTACTAAAAAAAAAAGCCGAGAGAAAGCTGTCTGTGATACAGCGTCAAGGGTAACCGCAGCCATGGTCTCCGAGCTGATAGCCCATGCTGCTGCAAACGTCGTCGAACTGTTCGTGCAGATGGTTGTTGCCTTGCAAATGTCCTCATCTGTTGACTCAGGGATCGAGACATGGCTGCACGATCCTTTACAACCATGCGGATAAGATGCTTGTCATCTCGACTGCCAGTGATACGAGGCCGTTGGGATCCAGTACGGCGTTCCCTCCTGAACTCACCGATTCCATATTCTGCTAACATTCATTGGATCTCGACCAACCGAGCAGCAGTGTCGCGATACGATAAACCACAATCGTGATAGGCTACAATCTGACCTTTATCAAAGTCGGAAACGTGATGGTGCGCATTTCTCCTCCTTACACGAGGCAACGCCGGTCAACTGCTGTTTGTGTATGACAAATCGGTTGGAAACTTTCCTCATGTCAACACGTTGCAGGTGTTGCCACTGGCGCCAACCTCGTGTGAATGCTCTGAAAAGCTAATCATTTGCATATCACAGCATCTTCTTCCTGTCCGTTAAATTTCGCGTCTGTAGCACGTCATCTTCGTGGTGTAACAATTTTAATGGCCAGTAGTATAATATTTTGCAGCATTATACATCTTGACTAATCAATTTTTCTCTGTCATAACCTTAATCATTCGATTAGAGTTTTTCCTGCTGAAGAACAGCAACAGCTCACTGTTCAGTCTGGACATTCTACAGCCACTGATGTTTTTCGTTGCTCAAGACCCTTCACCTGGACCTTCTACAGCCGAAGAAACATTGCTCAAGCCACCAACAGCCAAACGGAGGAGACTACAAAGACTGCGTACGTGACATCAGTACAGAAAGTTCATTATTCAGCTTATCCATATTTTGTATCCATATTCAAAGTGCCTTCTTTCTTTTCTAGATGGAGAATCTACTCGAAGTGATGACCCAATAATGGGCTCGTCATTCACTCATTTCATGACTCATGACTACATACTGATTTCATATTAATCTTTGTGTTTGGTGTCATGTAACTAATATGCTGTAAATACAATTTTTTAATATTTTCATCAAACATGATTTCCCATCAATTTTCTCAAAATACCTCTTTTAAATCGTAGTACATCGAAAGTAAGGCGTCTATGAGAGATAGACAGTTGAGAGGAACTTTTGGTTGATGAGACAATTGAATGTTACCGATGACTCTTGCAGGAAATTTAATGCACTTACACGTGGATCTGGAGGCTTTGTTGATAACATGTATAATTTTTGAATTGTGGCGGTTGGAAGTGGGTGTTTTCGTCGTTTCCGGAGAAAAAAATGGCTCTAAGCACTATGGGACTTAACATCTGAGGTCATCAGTCCCCTAGACTTAAAACTGCTTAAACCTAACTAACCTAAGGACATCACACACATCCATGCTCGAGGCAGGATTCGAACCTGCGACCGCAGCAGCAGAGCGGTTCCAGACTGAAGCGCCTAGAAGCGCTTGGCCACAGCGGCCGGCGTTTCCGCAGAAGGCCAAAAAAATCGCTGCTTTTCAGCGCGCTCTAGCGTCCATAACGCTCGTCAGAAAATAAAACCTGATTCGTGGGTTTTGTAGGAAATTTTATCTACTTTAGTTTTGTGCTGAGTGATTACCTACGAAGAACGCATAGTTTTCGATATAAAAGTGAAAAACTGAGAAAAGTGTGAAAAATTTTAAATTTTTTGCGTTTTTCGTTTTGAAGCCGATAGGCAGCAAACTTGAAATTCTGATTCAGAACCACAAGAAACATATAGAAACTCTGAGAAAAATACTTCGGCAAAATTGGTAGAAAAATTACTGTTTTTAAAACCAATTGACTGGGCTAGAACGCAAGGAAAGAAATTCACTCACATTCTACTGTTGAAGCAGCTGGGAGTCGATGATTTTCGTAATTACTTAAAAATGGGTGAACATTCATTTCGGGGCTGTTGAGCGTCTCATCAAACCATTTTAATGGAAAAGAATGGTAATGGGAGAAGATGTAAGCTGCGAGAAGACACTGTTAGCTACATCACTATGTCTAGCCACTGGCAGAAATTAATGGGACCTTAGAATCATTGCTGCTGTATCCACACAGTTATTAACTAAAATGATCCATGAGAGCTTCTACGTGATTTGTAGTTGACTGAGGAAATACGTCATGGTAAAGCAAAATAAAGTACAAAAGACGTTCATGTAAAGGTTATTAATTTATTTATGTACGTAGCATAAAAATGACCTGTAAGTTTAAGAAACTCATTTCAGATTCGAAGAAGAAAGACTACACATGGCTGTGGTGTACATCTTCTGATAAATGCAGCAACAGATCCATAAGAAATGAAGCATATAGCCGCTGTTAGAACTTTAAAAATTATTCCACATTTTGCTCCTCATAGCAGAGGGCTTGAATGCAGGCAGGAAATTTTTTAAGACATGAAGCAAGTACAGGGTGATCAAAAAGGCAGTATAAATTTGAAAACTTAATAAACCACGGAATAATGTAGATAGAGAGGTAAAAATGGACACACGTGCTTGGAATAACATGGGGTTTTATTAGAACCAAAAAAAAAAAAAACAAAGTATTACTAGACGCGTGAAAGATCTCTTGCGCGCGTCGTTTGGTGATGATCGTGTGCTCAGCCGCCACTTTCGTCATGCTTGGCCTTCCAGGTCCCCAGACCTCAGTCCGTGCGATTATTGGCTTTGGGATTACCTGAAGTCGCAAGTGTATCGTGATCGACCGACATCTCTAGGGATGCTGAAAGACAACATCCGACGCCAGTGCCTCACCATAACTCCGGACATGCTTTACAGTGCTGTTCACAACATTATTCCTCGACTACGGCTATTGTTGAAGAATGATGATGGATATATTGAGCATTTCCTGTAAAGGACATCATCTTTGCTTTGTCTTACTTTGTTATGCTATTTATTGCTATTCTAATCAGATGAAGCGCCATCTGTCGGACATTTCTTGAACTTTTGTATTTTTTCGGTTCTAATAAAACCCCATGACATTCCAAGCATGTGTGTCAATATGTACCTCTCTATCTACATTATTCCGTGATTTATTCAGTTTTCAAATTTATACTGACTTTTTGATCACCCGGTATATATTATGAATTAACGTCCATTGAATGTTGACATTTCGATGTTTAGTTTTCATTTCCTATAAGTATCAGAAGTAAGGGACTTAGAAGAGCAGTTGAACGGAATGGACAGTATTTTGAAAGGAGGATATAAGATGAACATCAACAAAAGCAAAACGAGGATAATGGAATGTAGTCGAATTAAATCCGGTGATGCTGACGGGATTAGATTAGAAAATGAGTCACTGAAAGTAGTAAATGAGTTTTGCAAAATAACTGATGATGGTCGAAGTTGGGAGGATATAAAATGTAGAGCCGCAATGGCAAGGAAGGCGTTTCTAAAGAAGAGAAATTTGTTAACATATAGTATAGATTTAAGTGTCAGGAAGTCCTTTCTGAAAGTATTTGTATGGAGTGTAGCCTGTAAGGAAATGAAACATGGACGATAAACAGTTTTTGAAATGTGGGGCTACAGAAGAATGCTGAAGATGAGTGGGTACTGAATAGAATTGGAGAGAAAAGAAATTTGTGATACAACCTGACTAAAAGAAGGCATCAGTTGTAAGCACACATTCTGAGGCATCAAAGGATCACCAATTTAGTATTGGAGGGCAGTTTGGTGGGTAAAAATCGTAGAGGGAGACCAAGAGAGGAATACAGTAAGCAGATTCAGAGGGTTGTAGGTTGCAGTAGTTACTCGGAGATGAAAGGGCTTACACAGGATAGAGTAGTATGGAGAGCTGTATCAAACCTCTCTTTGGACTGAAGACCACAACAACAACAAAGTATCGGAAATACAACGCAAGAACTCAAATACAGAAGGTCGTCGTACTTTCATTTTCTCTATGTGACACACGAAACCATTATGGATCCATTAAAAAAGTGAAAAAAAATGCATCTGTATTGCTGCATTTCTCGCACAAACTGTGACTAAAGGCGAACTTTCGTCGGGCGGTTTGCACGCAGCGGCACACTAGACACAATTTATTGGGAGAAGTGGTGGGGGATCGGCTGAGGGGTGGTCCTTACCGCCCAACATCCGGACAAGAAAGTTTGTCGGTCGGTCGGTATTAACGGCTGCACACGCCCAACTTTTCGGTCGGTCTTTTGGCGCATGTATAGGGGCCTTTATTATTCTAAAAAAATAATACTGAAAGAAAAAACGGAATTCAGAAAGTAGCAGATCAACAGAGTGATTTGTGACTAAGGCTTCACTTTTAACGGATGCATTTTTCAAAGTTTCTTGTGGACTGCAAATCGACATTAGCGCTGCAGCGGCCGTGAGAGACATTTAGGAAGTTCTGTTCATACAAAATCGTGTGCACCGCAAGTAGTGAATGTAGTGTGTTGGGTTGGCTACCTATACGTGAACTACTTTCTATCAGTAACAGGTAGTAACTTAAGAAAAAGTAAGAAGATTGAGTTTAAAGTACAGCAGTTACGTTATAACTACACTTCTTATCTTTATTTCAGTGTTTGTAATCTGGACTAATTTGGAACTACTGTGGTTGAAATGACTCCAGACTCGCAAACAGATAAATCAATGGCAACATCTACGCCACCTGCTTCCGAATTGCCATATGATAGCGAGCAAGGGAAGGTTCCCTCGCTTCTCACTGTATGCCTGCTAATTGATATTCCGGTTATTAAAGCGATATTAGAGAAATCTAAGCTCGCCTGGCAAAGAGTAAAGGAGGGCAGTCCTGCAGCTAAGTGGTCGCTAAGTGCTGTCGAACTTACAGCAAGAAGTGCTGCCAAACCGGGTCGTATCTTAGGGTGGCTTTTCAGGATTCCGATCGGCATCGCAGATCGCGCTGTAAGTGGACGCATTATAGAAGCAGAGAGGAGGTGGCCGATTTTGAAGGAATCTCCGAACAAAGTAAGGATCTCTTCGTATTTGTAGGAAATTAGTTCTTATGTTGAAAAGTTTAAATTCCATCGGAGTTAATATTTTTGTTAGTGATTAATTTCTAACATTGTCGCTCGCTGTCACAGATATCTGCAATAGAAGCAACAATGTTACAAGATGTATCTTCATATAGGCACGAGTATCTTGCAGTCCCTGACAGGGCACTTAATTAAGCGACGTACTAAAAAGTTAATACAGTTATTTCCTTATTAGCCTCATTTGACGCCTTCATCGCATTTTCATTGATTCTCGCTGGCCCTGTGCACTGTACAGCGTATGAGCGGAGAAGTATGTCACTGGAAGTATTTTCCTCCATTTTGTTACACTTAAAGGCAGCCGTAGGAGTAAACGCTAGCGACTAAAAATTTGAAACTGCACAGTCCGTATCCCGAAAAGTTAAAACTTATTTAGCAATCTGCGCCGTTACCCTTTCTTCAGAGAAATCCTTCTGTACAGGAAACAAAGATTTCCTACTGAGATTCCACCAATCTCGTATCTGGTGAGTGTACTGGTGGCCAGCTATATTCAGTTCTCGAATACTTCAATTAAGTGGTTGCCTGTGGATATGCTATGTCAATACAGTTTAGTGCTCCCTTTCCTCGGCATCATTGATCTGTGATGTTTCTAGCAGAGGAGTAATAAATTCGGCTAGAGTAGAAGACGAGAAGCGTAGCCTACCCTCAATCAAGTTAAATTTTCTGGTATTTGTCAGTTCGTTGAGGACATAAATGTTCCTAAAATCTGCATTGGGTTTTGTATGAGCACAGTAATGCTGAAACAATCAAAGATTTTTCAAAACAGTGGTACTATGTACTGTTAAACAGATAATTGGCTTTTCCAAACAGTTTATTCCTTTAACAAATCTTTCTTAGATTTCTAACCACAAAAATGAAAACTTTCAGTAATGTTCAACGGTTCTTTTAGCACAGGAGTTTTCATTATTCATGTTGAGCAAGAAAAGTAGCAGTTGTTATAGTTAAAATACTATGGTTGACAACCGCTGAAATTCACGTACTGACATCTAAGATTTTTGGTGATAATGAGATACACAAATACTATTTGCAGGTTGTCGAAGTCACAATGGAAAGATTAAGAGGTCGACTGTGGTCTTGTTACACTGCCTCTGGGGTCGTCGCCGCAGACGGGAAACGCGCGGTCACAGCTTTAGCGGACTTCACACGGAAGGTGGTGAGCTCTGTGCAGACTTCAGTACAACAGTCTCTGACGAACTTCGAAGATCTCGTGGACGAGGTGGCAGCGAGGGCTGCAGGTGAATCGCGAGTTGTGGAAGGTAAGTAAAAAGTTGAAACTCGCTCTCCATAAGATTGGGCATTATTTCCTTCTGAGGTGATGCAGATCTAAAGGGTGACTCTGGCTTTCTCAACGTGTCTTATAACTTTCCTTACATAGTCATGCAATGTATGGTACTGACAGTGCATAAAAGTTCAGCATTTTTAGATTCCGCTGACTTATTTGCTTAAGATTAGCATGATCAGCGAAACTGCCAGAGTGAAGCAAGAACATCTTCTGAAAACCATCGTAAAGGTACAAAAACTACGTAAAACTTCCTTGACAATTGGTAAATCCAGGCTTTAAGAATTTTACACGTGGGTAAATGCTACAGTGGACGGGAGATTGCGATTGGAAGGAAAAGTTGGTCAACTGACTGGCTGTCTGTACGAACGGATCTTGTGCAGATTTCTATCTCTCAAGTTTGAAGATAGCTGTTTGTAGTCTTTTGCGTGGTCTCTGGTTTGTTTATTCAGCGTTACCACACACGCCAGTGGTACACCATAGCGTTCCCGATCATGTCTGCCATAACCTGACTTCCTCTCTTCAATAAACCTTTCTCACTATACATATTCTGATGCATAAAGCTCTTGGAATTAGTCCGTAAGTAATGAGTTTGTCTTCGGGCCACAAATTTTCTGTAATTCTATCTAAAATCTCACATGAAGACAAGCTTTTCACTGTCATGAGTTAGCCGTTGCTACTTTCAAGTAAATTGGCAGCTGTAAACAGGAATGTATACTGAATCCTATGATAAAATATTAGGTACTTCCTGATACTATACGCGCCAACGGCGCCATGCCCAGACTTTCACAAATTCACTCGGCGGACTTGCTATTTGGGCGCCTTTTTAGCAGACGCTAAAAGATTAATCCAATATATAGCTAAAGGGCATCCCTGAACCATCTGATTTTCGGTCCAGCAGCATTGAGTTCTGAAACAGCAATTCCCAGACTTGTATGGAACATATTGAGTTAGGATTTTACAAAGGCTTCTCGAAAATCTATCTAGCTACAGTGATAAGTTTACGTAATTTGGCTCACGATATTCTTGTTGATACGAAAAGCTACAGTCGTGATATGCCCTTAATTTTCCGCCCTTCAAGCTATAACGTGGTCCATGATTTGCTCATACTTAAGAGTTCTATTACGGGATACTTGAAATCTAATCCAGATCACTTGATACAATTACCGTACAAGAGCACTAACTGTTCTAAAACATCGTAAATTCTTCAAATTGCGTGCTTTCAGCCGTGGCAGGCTCCAGTTTCCTCTTACAGGAAATAGAGCATAAGTGGAGGCTGAATTGACAACTTAGTTTTTCGTGATTACATTAAATCACTGCACGCGAATTCCACTATAGTTCTTGCAAGGTCTTGACAACTTAAACTTCCATTCTGTCAGAAGTGGGAGCGCACCCTCTGGTGTCGAAGGGATTTTTGAAATTGTCTCCCTAGACCCTTGTGCCATACAAAGCACTGAAGTACACGACCATGGTACTTCAATGCTACAACTTTTTAAAGTGTTCTTCCCGTTCTTTTCGCATATGGAGAGCGGAAAGCATTACGCCTAAACTCTCAGCGACTGGCGCGCTATATAACGTAAGTAGGAATCTCTGTATTCTTTAGTTTCCTAACTACGCAGGCCTACACGTTCTGTTATAGTGACAAAGCAAACTGACGCACTTTAATTTGGTAAGCAGTTAGGTCATTCAATGCAAAGTCGTTTAGAGGTTTCCCCATGAGTTACGGATTTTGATATTTTGCATGAACAACCGCATATGATCCTAATGAAAATTAGTAAAGTTTCACAGTTATTAATTCAATAACTCCGTCAATAGTCTTGTTTAACCTCGTAGCACAGCTATAAACAGTGCACGCTTGAGTTTTCGGCAACTTGGAGACATCTCTAGCGCTATGTTCTTGATAGATAGAAACAAAACTGGGCCATCGTGTACCACTTTTTGCGCTCTTAGGCGAAATAAGATTTCGTGAGCGATTTGCGTATGGATGATCTGAAGCAAAGTCGGCAGAAAAAATATGCTCCAAAAGTGTAAAAATGTGAAGTTTAGCTTTCATGTTTTTGGAAGGAGTTGTGGGATACATCTGAAACTTGGCACATAGTAACTTACCAACGCGGCGTCTTACACCTGATTTCCACTAGCTCACGAATTCAGGCCGAAGTTGATTTGTCTAAAGAAACCAGATTGCTTTTTGACCCATTTTTACAAAATTCTTCAGCAAACTTTGTTTTATTAGGAAGACTATGTCCTAAATAAACTTAACTTTGGTTTTGCAATGAAAGCATATAAGGCCCTAAGTGTCCTGAAAATGGGGCACCTATTCCGCTGGTACTCAATAACTCTAAAAACTCGAGTGGTGTCTTTTTGACACTACTCATGCTAGCATATTTGTCTTTCTGACATGACAAACTGTGTATTGCCAAGGCAGAAGAGATCATGGTAATAAAAATATTGCGTAAGAGCTGCGGCATCATATAAATACTCTGCCGGTCTTACACTTGTCAAATTTTGTAACTTTTGGTCTGGTTCGCAGCAGTCTTCCTGACACTTTTGGAACAGATTTACGTTACAAAGAATTATTAGTGCGCCTTTTTGTCTAATGGGATTGGATGCTTCTTAAATTCTGGTTTAAGGTATAGTGTACTGTGTGTTAGCATGATAGTGTATAAATGTGTTGGTACGGTCCATGGTGGCTTAACCACCGCTGGTCCCTTTTTAAATGAGAAATCCACAGCATCCTCACCACCACAGCAGCCACTGTTTCCTTACCACAGGTTCCCAAACCTGACAACTGTTTCATTATACAGGATTCTAAGTTGATGATAAATGTCTGTAGGTATGAGGTTAATTACAAAACGTTTTTTAGGATCTTGAATTTACTTCAAGCTACTTGAATTTTTTTACATGTTTCATTAAAATTTGCTGTAAAAATGTCACGAGGAAAGCTATATTCCCAGCCAGATGTCGCAGATGGAATTGTTTAGTAAGAAATTTTAGTAAGACAACCCGAAAAATTGTTCTGGACGTGATAAACTCAAATTATTAAAGCCACAAAACTAACGATTTTTATGGAATTCCTTATCACATTTCATTTTTCATAAAAATTATAGAGCTGAATGCTGTCTTCTTAAACTTACAGCTTTTCTGATTCACTTCGTAGTCATCAGGACTTAAGATATTTTCGACAAATAGTAATAAACAGTTGAACATAAGAAGTTAGAATACCAACGGTATATAAAATGCTCACATTGCAAAACAAAATAGTTTGTAGGTGGTTTAGAACGTCTTCCTAATGAAACCGGATTGTTTGCAGGAGAACTTGTAAAATTGGGCCCATAAAATAGCCAGTTTTGGCCTTTTCAGCGAAATAAACTTTGCCCTAGCTTTGTAAGCTTTTCGATAGCAGCAAGACTGAAATTTTTAAATTCTAAGGCCTTGTATGGGTAATATTATGAGCAAAGTTTCAGCCATATTCCAAAAAGTACTTCCAGAAATATAAAAAGCTAAACGTCACCTTTTTGGAGCATCTGTTTTTCAATTTAGTCTGCTTCAAATTATTCTTATGCACATCACTCAGGAACTATTTCGCTTAAGAGCGCAAAAGTGTTAAGATTACCTAGTTTCAAAAAAATATGGCCAAAGATAAGTTTCAAAATTCCCGAACACTCACGGGTGCACTGTTGCTAGCTTCTCTATGGGGTCAAACAAAGGGCACTATCTCCGGAAGAATTTGGAATTGATAGTGAAACGTTAACATTATTAACTGGGAACATGAACAAATGCTCATACAAAATTTAATGCGGGAACTTTCTCCGAAATTTGACCACTTGGCTCGGAATGCGCCAATAGCGGTACTACACAAAATTCACTTAACATGAAATGGAGACAGTGAAAAAGCTGTAAAATGTAAAAATCTGGCACGTGGTATAATTGATTTCTTACATTAGGACTGGCGCGTGTCGCCTGAACTCGTGTGTGTGTGTGTGTGTGTGTGTGTGTGTGTGTGTGTGTGTGTGTGTGTGTGTGTGTGTGTGTGTGTGTGTGTGTGTTTGTGTTCTTGGCAATGGCAATTGAACAAAGATAACTGAAATTAATCGTATTCTAATTTACTGTGTGCCGGACCAAGACACGAGAGCGATACCTTGCTGGTCTGGCAAACAGTTTCTTTACCAGGATGTATCCGGTGAAGAACGAAAGGTTATTTGGGTAAAACCTTTAAACACTCGCCCTGCCGTTGTATATCCTAAATATTCCCAGTACTCAGTGTTTATCGGTCCCACACTCTTGAGCAATATTAAAAGCCGAAAAGCACTAATGTTGCCACCTTTCGGGCTAAATTTTCCCAGCATCCTACCAATGAACGAGTCTACCGCCTCCTTTATCAGCGATGCACCCTATTTGAACATGCCATTTCATGTCCAGGTATTTATGCGCTTTGACAGACAGAAATTCTTCTTACAGCGATCCAGTTTCAGAATGTGGTTCATTTAAAAAAACTGTAGTGATTATTCAGTATTAGAATACTATTACAATCTAGTTTCAGTCAAAGAAATTTAAAAATCTTAATATTGCCTTCTCAAATTTAGATTATTCAAAATGAAAGCGGAAAGAAATCTCTAGCTCGAAAAGTAAATTAGTTTACTCTACAGAGAAGACCGTGGAGGAAAGTACTTTTTAAACTTGAATATCACGATGGGGCAGTTCAGATGTAAGATTGTCGGTAAATATCAGTATTACTCATTCTCGGATTCACGCTCTGGGGCGGGACGTGTGTGGGAAGAAGATTATCGAAAAGTAAGCTCCGATCGGGCGCGAAATGGAAACAGTGAAAAGTTTCGTTTCGAGCTGCTTCTTTATGTAGTCGCCGCACCGATTGACATTTGTTGTAACGCTGTACAAATTTTCAGTACTCAGTCATGGAAGGCAGTCGCCCGAGTTTTCTGCAAATTATCTACGCTAGTCTGCATATTTTGTGCCAAAAAGTTGTCTTCGTAGCTAGTGGTTCATGCAAGTAGAGAGATGAAAATCGGAGCCACGTTCGGTCTCTATGGAGGGTGATCACACTTCCCACAGGAAAACGCTGCGGGAGTTTCTTAATTGTCCTTGCAGTATGCGGCCGTGACTTCTCATGAAGAAAGAAATGACCTCACGTAGGGGCTGCATGTAATAAGACTAAGTATATCGCCAGACGGATACGAGGCGGGAGACACTATTTTCTGGGAGTCTTCTAGTGGTCAGGTGTGCGCTGAGAAATGTTTTTCAAAATAAAAAGGCAGGCGGTCGACGCTCATACTGGAGAAACTACAAAAACACATCTGCGAAAAGCTTCATCAGATTTTCACTGGTTTTCATTTCGCGACCGATGGAAACTTATTTTCCGGACAGCCCTAGTAATGTGTCGACGAATTCAGCCCGGAACGCATTCTTTGAGAATTTAAATAGTAAACGTCTACGTAATGTAAAACGCATCTTTTTAGCATCTGCCACATTTTGATCTGAAGTCTAGGGTGGACTAGGCTATTTAGAGTCGAATCGTTCGCCTGTGCTTAGCATCCTGGAAACACCCTCCAATAGTATTAAAGACTCGGTCGAAAGTCTCACGACTCACTTCTTTCCAGGATGACTTACATTTCCTTGAGTATTTCAGAGGATCTCAGCCTTGCGTCCGCTTAAACTAAACTTTTTGTGATCACTCAGTTTGTCTGCTCAAGATGGTTACGGGGACGTTTTATGGTACTTACCAGTGATACGCCGCCAGTAATGTAATCTTACTGTAATGGTTTCATAATTGTGCGCAGTACGTTCCAATTACTTATATGAAGGGTCAGCTGCCAGCCCCTGCTGACTGATCCAATGAAAGTCTTCACGGCGGTAGCCAGTCTTCAGACGCGGCTACTTTCTCAGCAACTGAGTCAGCTGATCAATACCATGGCTCTTCCGATGTCTCTTAACATGGTCCGTTTTATTTTCTACAGGGCATTCTTCTAGGACATACGAAGCCTCAGGGCCCCCAGCTGCGAGGCCACCAGTCACGGGGCTGGTGAGGAGGGCACTGGAGAGCGGACTGTACCTCTGCGTGGGCGGCGCCGTCTGTGCGCTGTCCGCCGTCCCGGTTGTGGGTCGCTTCGCCGAGGCGCTACGAGAGAGCGCCGGGCCAGAGGCGGTGAGCCGCCAGATGTCTCCACGAGCGTCGACCGCGCCCAGCTCTCGCACGTCCTTGCGGTCACAGACTGTCGACGGAAAAGAATGAAATGGCAGCCTGAGCTCTCTTTTACTGCCGCTAGTTATTTAATGAATTCGAGCCCACAAATACTGTTCCACAAGTTATTCATTGCTATGAATAACTTTCCAGTAAAGTTTAACAAGACAGTTGGAAAACGTCTTGTTTTTAGAATTGTTCACTATTCGCGAATGTGTGCTTCTCAATGTGGTTGGAGAGGCAAGTGGAAACGAGAGCTGGTCAGTTTAAAGTAAGGAAAGTGTCATGAGGTAATTGGCCAGCAGTCAGAAAGATTTTTGTTTGATGGCAACGCACACGCCAGAGGTGATAATTAGTGGTCTATGTACTATCTGTGTGAACTCTGGTCTCGAAGCTTAGAATTGCAGGCTGAGCAGATGGTTGTCAGTACTGTTCGCCATGTTGTAGTCATGTTGGTATATGTAGTACAGTGTTTCTCTGGGCTTTGGTTGTCATGTAACCAAACAGCGTGTGAATCAGATCAGTAAATCACTAAATCAGATTCAAACTAAACTATAAATACTGTCTTCAAATGACCTACAAATTCTGCAATCTTTTAAGACTTTGTGCCTGCAAATTGTATCTGTAAACAGACTAATTTATTAAATCAATTGTGGAAACTTCATTTGCTTTGTAATACATGTATAATGGAAAAGTATGAGAAACATTATTCCCAAAAGCCAATGTCACGTCATGCATGTCTTTCAAATGTCAGTATACACAGAGCACTAAGTACAGCTCATTTCCTGAAAGCTCTGAATGGTCTGAGGGAGAGGACATAATTGTACTTACCTGAGGAGCAACCTACATTTGACGGGCAGTGCATCGTTTCTGATACCGTGTCTGTATTCCCTTGAAAGAACTCTTTACCGCTTCTGAGGTACATGACATTGCCAGTGTTAAGTTTCAGCTAAAGTACTTCCGCAGTTCATTCGTAAATTTGTGGCTGAGTGAAGACTTAGACAAGAGGCACCTGCGTTTCTTGGATACTTTATTCCACATACATTAGTTTTAAATGTCTAATTTGTCCTCTGCATGACAATACCAATGATTGAAATGACACAAATTTCCTAGTTATTCTGTCAATGTCGGATCAGTTTCGAAATAACTCAACCGTTTTTTTACATTAATTTCGTCAACCCTTTGCTGACGGCAACTGTATCGGTACGGCGGCGGCCATGCTATCACGCCAGCTTACGACCGTATGGATAGGTTTTCGCTTTTGTCGTGTCTGCCGCTGTATCGGTACTATTTCTTTCTTGACTGAATGGTGCTGAAATCTGTTGTGGACAATTTGATCTAGGTGCGTTCCAGGAGGCTTTAAATACATTCGATCCATCGGGTTCTATTAGATACTCGAACTTTTCTTCCTGTTTGAGCGACACGTTAGAAAGATTTCAGTAACGATGAAATTGAACTGTCAAATGAAGATACAGCTGCGGAACCTGGTAGATTTCTAAGACCACGAATACTGCAAGGTATTATCAAGAGAAAGTGAAGTCATCGGCTGACGAAATTATCACGAACTGGGTCCTTCACAGGAGAGAAAGGGGAAAAGTCTGAAACAGTACAGATGGCTGACGTACGGCGTGTTCACGATCCATAATTACCCTTTCTTTAATAACTCTAGAGTGAATCGCTTCGATATTGTCTGAGAGCACGTAAACATGTACCCTCATAAAATTTCCTGGCAGATTAAAACTGTGTGGCCGACCGAGACTCTAACTCGGGACCTTTGCCTTTCGCGGGCAAGTGCTCTACCAACTGAGCTACCGAAGCACGACTCACGCCCGGTACTCACAGCTTTACTTCTGCCAGTACCTCGTCTCCTACCTTCCAAACTTTACAGAAGCTCTCCTGCGAAACTTGCTGTGAGTACCGGGCGTGAGTCGTGCTTCGGTAGCTCAGTTGGTAGAGCACTTGCCCGCGAAAGGCAAAGGTCCCGAGTTCGAGTTTCGGTCGGGCACACAGTTTTAATCTGCCAGGAAGTTTCATATCAGCGCACACACCGCTGCAGAGTGAAAATCTCATTCTGGATGTACCCTCATAGTTTGATTAGGAGAGGGCCTGACCAGTGGCCAGAGATCGCCGGATCTCACCTGACCTTTCCTTCGTTGTTACGTCAGTACCATTGTGTGTGGGGAAAACCCCGTAGAAACGGGACAAGATCTGCCTGACGGGGGCAAAGTTGCCTACCTCCTGGAACGGACACGGGCTTCTTGGAATAGGGCAGGACTACATGCGCTGTTGCCGGGCATGCCTCGAGTATGACTGTAGCCGCTTTGACAAATTGCTATGAGCCACGTTATGTGCTGTACGCTATGTATGTCCGAAAAACACGCATTTCCGGCCACTGGTCCCCTGTCAATATACTCGGTTGTGGACCCACTACCACTTCTTAAAATTTGACTCAAAAGGCTTGAGACAGCCCAGATTTTGGCAGTTCATAAAAAGCTAGTACTAAAATGTTTGTTCCGCTGATAGCAATTCACACATAAGGTGATAAAGTTATTAGATGTTGTTGACCAGAGATGTTATGTAGATAGTCTAGTGTTCGTGCACTGTCAAATTCGTTGTTAGGTTACACATCCAATAACTCAATCATGTTGCCTTACATTACATGTTATCGTCTCACATTCAAAATTTCATAACTAGACAAACTGAACCTTGTAATGGTTACAGCCCTGATTTGTTGGGAACATTTTTGCACGAGACAAACTTGCATGAAGTCCGCAGATCGTGGCCTAATAGCTAGCGTTGCTGCCTCTGGATCAGAGGTCCCGGATTAGATTCCCGGCCGGGTTGGGATTTTCCCTGCCCAGGGACTGGGTGTTTGTGTTATTTCATATCATTCGTGGTGGTGGATTAATTCGACTGCGTAAAAAAAATTGGAGTGTGAAAACATATTGGGCCTTTGTACGGGCGCTCATGACCGCGCAGTTGAGTGCCCCACAAAAGCAAACAACTTACATCAACTTTCTCTGCAGTAATTACGGTAACTATTGCACTATCCTTTATACAGGATCAGGAGGGAACAGTTCATCCAAAACAAGACTCGCCACAAAAGGAAGAGTACAGTAATGTTAAGACAGCCTATGAGGAACTAAGGCACGGATGATACTTGCAGTTCTGTAAAAGTTTGGCATGTGGGATTGAGTAGAGAGTATCATGTGTGTTGAGATATGGGTGTGTGGCTGGTTGTACAGAATATAGTTTGTTACAGCACACAAATGAAATCCGTTAAAATGAATTCTGTCCTGTCACTGAGGTTAACTAAGACGTGATCCATGCTACATTAAAACAAAATAGCGATTTTGTTAATGTAGTCTGGCTCACATTGTAGTAAAAAATCAGGGACAGAACACTTCATTTTTACAGATTTCATTTGTGTGCTGTAACAAACTATATTCTGTACAACCAGCCACACACACCCAGATATCAACACACATGATACTCTGTACTCAATCCCACATGTCAAACTTTTACAGAACGGCGGGTATCATTTATACTTTAGTTCCATAAACACATCAGACGAATTCGCAATTGCGAATGGCTACCATCAGCTGTAGAATGGAATGACAGTGAAAATTTGTGCCGGGCCGAGACTCGAATTCTTATGTTTCGTAACTGCTGTGGTCGCCGCAGTGCATAGTCATCAAAAAACACAGGCAATGTAGTCTGTCTCAGAAGTATTGTACTCTTCCTCCTGAGGAAATGCTCTACCTTCCTTTACTAAAAATGTTCTCGTACATTAAACATAGGTCTACAGTAATCTGAACAATACTACAAGACCATTTGTCTTAACACGTAGATTGCCACGATAACACTGGTGGCCACAGTGGAGCCCCACACCTGACAGTGAAATATCCGCTGTGGACGTGGCACTGTTAACCGTATATTCGGGACAATAAACAAGGTTGTGTCCAGAGAAATTATACGTATTTTCATTAAGCATATCAAGATTTTCGGAATCTGAAGCACGCTTGTGACTTAATGCTTCCCAGGCACTGTCTGCGGGCAAAAAGGTCAGACTTTTACGGGCTGGGTTAGTAAGCTGATTGGTAAACGCAGGTGTTAAATTTTGTTCAGTTAATAGCATATGTGCAATCTGATCTACCTGTAACGCCCAAGACGAGGCACACACCATCTTTTTATTTGGTGCGACTTCAAAGTATATATACTAAGCACAATATTTGTGTTCACTGATGGCAGTGAAGGTGGACCTGAGAATTTCATGGATGTCGCAGAAGAAAGTTGAATGTTTCATCCCAGTGTGTGTGTGTGTGTGTGTGTGTGTGTGTGTGTGTGTGTGTGTGTGTGTGTCTAAATTGTGGCCAAAAGCAATGGGAAATCGGCAGTAGGCTGTTGAAGCCTCTGCGGTGGATTTTTCTCAGTGCCTTCCTTGAAGAAAGACTGGTGCCGTACAAATAGGTGGTGACCTTGGCTCACACTAAAGTCGATTGGTCCCATATGGCTTTGTGGAGGCGATATGACGTCATCTTTGTCTTGGGCGGCTATTTACAATTACAGGAACATTCTCTGCGGTATTACTGTTACACCTTAAACATGAACGTTGGAAACCTGAAGTCTAGTGTAGTCCTACATGCTGAGACTCTAGGGTCGTGCGCCGATCACCGGACGGTCAGACGGCTAACTCGTGTCGGGCTCATTTCACACACGCCTATTTATAACGGACTAATTGCAACCGTGTCTACTCACGCTCCATACGCTCAGGGTAGCCCCGACATTGGGACATCATACACAGTACATTTTCAAATGAATAACCACCCTCATGACTGTCATTAGGTTTACAATGGGCATGGTTCGCCTTTTACAAAGTTGACACACAGTGTTGTTTCACGGCCAGGCCACTGCGTCAGGCGTTAAGGCGCTACTGTGGCTGACAGCAGCCTCGAGGCAGTTAATGTGTTAAACCGTATAATTAAAATCGGCATTAATTAGTACCTCTAATTTGTACATTACTAGTGCCGTTATGACAGCATGTTAATTTTCTGAGGTTAAACGGAAAACATCGTCGCTATTGTGTATCGATTCTTTATTGAATTCTCTCGTGTTGAGAAATGAAGAGATCTGTTTTACTTCGTCAAACTTTCTAAAGGCAAGATCGTATAAACATTTCCTTTAAACAACCGGTTTCGACAGACTTTGCTGTCATTTGAAGTTCTTCAAAATGCATTGCAAATCTTGTTCATTATGAGTTGTAATCTCGTGCCAAATTGTTAGTGGGTAAAACGCAGTACATTATACCAAGGTTTGTCAGAAAGCAAACATTTACAATAAAAAAGCACCTTGCGCACATGGTCATGTCCGCATATGCAGCGTTCACAGATATTACGTCATAATATAAAAACATGCACTGTAACCAATTTGTTTACGTTAGCTTGGAATGTTCCATTTTTGGCGGCAAAGTCTGTCGAGACTGCTTGTTGAAAATGTTTGTCGGTTCTCTTTGTAGTATTATGTAATTACATCTAAACTTAATGTGAAGATAGTTGCATGTGAAAAGTTTGGAACTGGAGATCGTTGTAACGTACGCTGCAAATTGCAGCTGCGGTATTAATAAATATGAAGTACATAAAATTCAGACATTGCGCCAAAATAAAATTTTAGACACTCAAGGGTTAGGAATTTTCGCCTTTTTTTTTTCTTCCGTGGTTTTTCAGATCAAATTTTCGTGCTAAAAAACTGAATGTATCTGGGCAGTTTACAAGTGTGTTCCGGTGCGAAGGCAGTTTGACGTCTGAGGATGAATTACTGTAAGGGTATCAATAGAAACCTGAAATTTCAAAATCTTAATTACAAAAAATGGACAAGGAAAAAGTATGTTCTAATGCCGTCCTAACAAATCTTTCTTTGCGACTTTGTGATAAATATTTGAATTTCAGTATTTAAAAAACTTTACAAATATCAGGTTGTCGATCATGACCTCATGTGGCCTTACATAAACTCAGTTCGGTACCCTTTTTGTCCTGTCGCCTTAGCGATCTTTGACCCTAATGCCTTCCGAAGAAAAAATGGTTCAAATGGCTCTGAGCACTATGGGACATTACTGTGGTCATCAGTCCCCTAGAACTTAGAACTACTTACACCTAACTAACCTAAGGACATCACACATACCCATGCCCGAAGCAGGATTCGAACCTGCGACCGTAGTGAATAATTGTTTCACTGCTACTTCAAAAGTTTCATGCCCTAACTTATCTTGAAGCGATAACTTGAATTCACTCTTACTTGAGAGAAACTAACCTATGTTCTTGAGTAGACATCTGAAACTGTCTTTTGATGTAGAGCTCATACAGATATCTAGGAAACTACACAGATTACGTCACTAAGGAGTTCTGAAGTACCCATTTTAATTTTTCAGTTTCATTCTCTTATCTACCCTCCAAGTCACTAGGCCAGTGTTGGGAATAGTTGCCTACCCAACCCACTAACAGGATGGTAGAGGATGCCGGACAAGTTCTAAAAATCTCGATATGTATACGAAAGGCTTACCTAAACAAAACTATAGATATTGGCCCACGTGTGCAACACTTTTGTGTTTTGAGCATGAAATGCTGTACTTATCATAAACAATTCAGGAAAGAGTCCATTTTCCATTAACCACCCGTGCAGTCATGTGATTTTGCGCCAATTCTGCGTTACTTTCACAGTGCGTATATCTTTTCTTGATCTATGTTAAAGGAGAGCGCACATTCTGCCTCATGCTTGGGAGCAGGGAGTGCTAATTTGTGTTATTCTCATACAGGACTGTCACCAAACATGTTCTTTTTGCATGGTAAAAATGACATGGAGGTAAAAAAACTCATGAATATGCAGTGCACATTTTGTGTTCAAATCTGGTACTAATGAATAAGAAGTTAAGCTCATTGTAATACATCTACTGTTAAATTGCAAAGATTGGTTCAAATGGCTCTGAGCACTATGGGACTTAACTTCTGAGATCATCAGTCCCCTAGAACTACTTAAACCTAACTAACCTAAGGGCATCATACATACACATTCCCGAGGCAGGATTCGAACCTGCGACAGTAGTGGTTGCGCGGTTCCAGACTGTAGCGCCTAGAACCGCTCGGCCACTCTGGCAAAGATTGGTAGTAGCTGGGAAAAGGGATGACATCTACCGTTAAGAACTATAGTCCCCACGAGTTAAAAGGAAGACACTAAAGAAACATCACTTTCGGTATTCAATATTTTATATCGACAGTTTATAAATCAGTGGTATTCATCGATAAACGGAAAGATAGTTTTTTGTCCATCCCTAGGGTCTGGAAATGGCTCAGCTTTGAGGAGGTATTCAAATTAAACGAAAATATATAAGTAAGAGAAAAATAAAATTCCCTGTTGTGGTAGAGGGCTCCGTCTTTGTTGTTACATCACATATGCCACCACATTTTGCAATTATTGATATCAGAAATGACTGCTGAACGGAACAGATTAATTTGCCGAGGACTAAACTGGTCAAGCCTGACAAATGTGAAGTGTTCTGACTGTACGCTTTTGTCTTATTTCAGAAATAAATTTATTCATTCATCATCATGAAAGATTGCTAATTTGGCCTTTGTACACTGTAGAAAACATCTGCTTTTTCATCCAATCACGGTAGTGACAAAATGCAATGTAAATAATAACGACGCAAAAAGTTTGCATCACGATAGTAAACTAAAAGTAATATTTATCTCCACTTGTGTTTTGTCCCTTTACCAATTACATGCGTCCTACGATGGTCAGCTTGTAACAACATTTGAGCACTCGGGAAAACATTAAGGAATCAGTGGAGCCAACCCACGCATTTTGTTTCAATTTTCTGCAAAAAATTTGGCTTCATGTGTCTAGAACTACTTTGTGGTAATCATGTCTCTTTCATATTGGCATGAAATCACGTCCAGTGAATGACCATGAGTAAATCTAATGAGCGATGGAGACTACAAAACAGGTCCAAAGAAGATTGAATACAGGAAAGACCATCTAATGGAACTTTCACTGAGATTTACTTGAAAAATCATCCATCGTTAAAGACAGATTATAGTAAAGTCAGTCGAAGCACTTCACAGGCCTTCACGGGCACATTGCAAACAGTTCAAGAAGTTCAGCATGGTTACGGTAGCGATACAGTACACGGTATTTCAAAGTTGCGTGTTGATAGGCACTCTTATTTACAAACTACGACAAGAAGTATCCAGCGTACAAAGACATGGAAGCTACAACAGAATTAAACTTTTACAGTTCATTCTCAGAAACAGTGGGCTAAATTAACTTCTAGGAGACCATACGGCAATCCACTTTTGTAATTTTTAATATTTATGGTTCGTTAATTCAGAACTCACATATCAAATCTTAATGCATTTCCCCGCAACACTAATACGCTGGAGAAAATCATCATTCTCTAAGTCTTCCGAGCGTCTTTAATTCACTGAAGCTAGAACGATTTTCCATAGCCCACTTGGCCCTGTGTCAATGCTCGCCTGCCGCAAGGGTGGTCCAGGTACGTACGACTCCTGGCTGACAATTTTAAACCGGGATGCATGTTCTTCGAGCATTTCCGTGAACTGTAAACTTCATAAAGACGAAAACATTACAAATTGTTTATTTCAAACAAAGTTTAACCCTAGGACAATAAAGGAGGAATGCGTTACGTTGTTGCTAAGCCATAGTAAATTTTAATACTTTATATTTTACTCAAGGACGTCATAATTTATAGTTTATGCGGTAGTCAATTACAATTATAAGCTCAGTTGTGTGTCACACTCAACATAAGTACAAAATGCCCTGTTTTAAACCCTATACTTTAGATACCAAACTGGCGGGAACTGCGTATTGGTACCAACTTCAATCCCAACTTTTACGAGGGTTTAGTAATATGGGGTTCACAATCGTTTGCAAGATATCGGCAATTAAGAAATTTTAATTGCAATGAAGAAGAATTTTGTGTGCAATATGTAATTATAATAAGAAATGACAATTGTATGTTAGTCTGGCCCACCCACTTGGCAACCGAGCATTCTGTCACAGAGCAATAGGCATATCAGAAAGCAGTTCTAACTTTAACAAGTTATACACGCTAGGAGAACTATGAATTTCTCAAGAATTATTAACAGTTGCATCGAAATGCTTTTAGCGACTGATATTTGAGTTCTGAACTTCACGTACCGTAAGTATAAACATAAAAATCGGTCTCTGTCAGTGACTGCTATCCCGTACACACTATTACTATTATTACAGGTACTGGGTGCAGTGTACCTCTGTGTTGTCCTTCAGGCACGGACGCTCGTAGAATAGATTACTGCAGTTGAATTGCCACTTCGATTGTGAAACAATATTAGAGAGACGTCGACCAAACACAGATGGAAATGTCAACTACAGTACAGGAAGAAAGTTTACGAAACAGTTCTAAAACTGATTCAATCCGGAAGACATTTCAGCATTTCAAAGACAAAGGGACAAAAATAAGAACACTAACCAAGTGAAGTGGTTGGTTGGTTTAAAAGAGGGGGGGGGGGGGGGGGGGGGAAGAAGGGACCAATCCGATGTTCCCGGTAAGTAGGAAATGATTGTATGGCATTGTTGGCCGGGAAACCCCATTCGGGGAATTCGGCCCCCGTATTTAAATTCCTTTTTAGTTGACGCCACTTCGGTGACTTGCGAGTCAATGATGATGAAAATCGACACACAACACCCAGTCCCCTGCCGGGAATAGAAGCTGGGCCCCTTGCGTAGTAGGCGGTAACGTTACCGCAACACTATATAACTAAACTGATAAAGATAGATGCAAACTACACCGACAAAGCCTATTTATAAAGTTTCAAAATAGGCTTTGAATGATACTAGGGATGTGCGACAACCCTCTACTCATCGCTCCCGTAGGGATCTTGAGGACAAGCTTAGCTTAATTGCAGAGAAAAACCACTTAATGCCAGGCTTCCTGCGCGCCATACGTGGATGGGATGGAAGAAAGACCTAATAACTGGGACAGTGGGAAGTACCCTCTCCCATGCGCTTCAGTGAATTGTAAAGTGAGGATGTAGATGCAGATCAACAATCAGTATCTCTTGGCATGAAATATCTGTATGATATCCTGATGTCCCACGAGGGACGGTCAGTATTCAGAGATGACAGGAGCTACCATTAGAAGCAAAAAAGCGTTACACGGCCTCTAACGTGCATACTTGAAACGAGCGCTTATTCAATAGAAGGGTATATTTGTGTAGTGAAAATGAACAATTGCTCATAGCTCTTAAGCTATGCATTTTGGAGCTCATGTTTACCACACTTTTTGCTTCGGATTATCGTTCCTGTTACATTCCTGAATAGTGACCAGTCCTCCTGGGACACTACATTTCATTATTTAATTATTTAGTTATTTGCATTACAGATTTGAAATCAGTCTCCTTGTCAACAGTTATTTATATGATTTTCAGATGACAAAAGCAAGAGCTGTAGGTGCATGATCATTTTCATATTTTAGCAACCAGTAACTCGTTTTTCCACCGATTATCAAAATACAGAAAAACTTATTTCAAAATTAAAGTACCGCAAACTTATCGGCAGTGGAAGGTGTCCTGTCATTGTCAGACGGAATTTCCGAAGAGTAACGTCAGAAAATCTGGAATACGTATGCGACTGAGTACCTAAAATGGATAGAACAAGGAAAGCGAGAATTATTTTTCCCCTTACGAGAATATTGTGAATTTAAGATTGTTAGTCTACAGGGACTTTCAGATTGCATCTGCAACGTCTTCCTTCTCTGCATATTCTACGTGTAATTTAGGAAGCACCCAAGCGAGACATTAAATAATGCGATTTGATCGTGCACTGTTTCTAATCCTAAAATTGGTTTTTCTTGGGAATTTTGGTAACTCAGCAAATCTACGATTAGGGTAATCTAGCATACTTGTTGGAATGAGACAGCTTCTCGAATTCTATTACACACGTGTGTACAAGTTCCCATTCAATTTAAGTTTGTGAAATCAAAATTAGCTCCCATTACATTCTAGTTAAGACATTTGATGTACTGATACACTATTACTACATTGGGGATGAAATGCTTAGTACCTTTGTGAAACTGTTCTAGAACTGTGAATCCTAAAGCTACACAGGGTCAGCAACAGTAGCAACTATTCTACGACAGTGTGCATTGACTTTAAATTTCTCTTTGAAATGAAAGCGACCGTACTTGAAAGTCTGGCAATGATGGAATTCTAAATTTTGGCAAATTCCAGGTCAAATCACCACGTACTTACGGGTTTCAATTCTTCAAGTTAACCTATTCTCTTTTGTTCCAGACAGCAGCCACCATTGAACAAGAGTCAATTGATGCTGTGCAAAAAATTTGTAGACATACCGCCTGTAAACTAAGGGCTAACTTAATACCTGCATTCTACTCCCCACAGGTTGAAACGTATTCCGTCCCAGTTTTCTTTTTTTCAAAATAACTACCTACGCGTACCTGAAGCAGTGGCTATCGTGTACTAGAACTATGCAATCACGTAAAAAATCTAAGTCTCCCCAATATCTTCGTCGTTTCACGTTACACGAGATGGCCTGTAACAACCATCTAGTATCATAGGCACTGTCCATGAAATAGCCATATGTGTATGACGCCTAATTTGCAGTGTCTGCGTTTGTTAGTAATGCCAGGAAAAGCAGATAGAAAAATAGGAACGTACCAGCACACCGTCTGTCAGATGCTAATACGTCGGTGAGGATGCCTTTGAATTTTGTGTGGAACCACAATTCTCACGCACGCCCTGAATGCATTTAACTAAATTATTATACCTGCAAGACGTAAAAGTGAAAATTTCAGCTGTCAACATAACAAAACAGGTGTTAATCACATATATGGCAACATTTTTGAGGAACCTGCTAATCTACGGACATACAGACATTATATAAAACATTATTCGGAATAAATGTACAAAGTGTAGTAAGCGGCCATGTAGACTACCGTTGGTCAGATACGAGAAGTAAAACTACCGTCATTTTATGATGACCTGTCCTTATTACATAAGCACAACGTCGTTTAAGTAACAAACTTCAACGATCAGCTAGGTTTTATATACTATCATTTTAAATATAACTCGAGCAACAACCAGTTATTGTTAAAGTGACAACCATTATTATAAATGCTAAGTTATTTCCAAGAAATTGTTACAGAGTGAATAAAAAGACGAAAGTTACAATTTATGTATGGAGATGTAATTGAAGGAAATTTATTCCGTAGTTCATTTCTTCCAAGAACAACCTACATCCATCAAAGCGGAAACAAAGTCCGTAATCGAGAACAAGGGCGAGAAAGTACACGCATGCGAGTTAATCCTTTTCGACTGAGTGATTAGTGTAAATGCTTCCCAGTGGAAACCACACCAATGTGGCGCTAGTGTAGCAAGCATCTGTACCGTAGCGCCGCCGTTTACTCTTATTATTAAAGTACGTATTGTGTTTAGATGAATCCACCTCTATAAATCTAGATGCTCAATAAATTTTGCTGGTACTTACTTTGAAAATATATTTGCGGATAAAACTGCTACGGGTAAAGTTAATAGCAGGTGGGTGCGTCAGAGAGTCGCGCCCTCTACCGTTGAATGCACAATGACGTGCGCCTGAATTCAATAAATTCCCGCCTCAGCCAGATCTGAAGGTAGTCTTGTGGTGGTGCTCCTCGATATTTCTGTGAATATAAGTAGGTAGTTCTAGAGGAACAATTATGTAGTATTCAGTGTTGGTAATTGAATTCTTTAATGTCTGAGTGTGACCTGTTAACAGTTGTAGCAGATAATATGCCGGAACCAATTGTTGTCAAACGTGAAGAAAGCAGCTCAACCTCAGCTGACAGCTCTGCGCAGACGGTACTTGCTAGTGTACCGGTCCAGCCTCCTGCAACTGTGGCGCCGCCAGAGCAGACCTCCAGGACAGTTGAGTTGTTGAAACAATGGCCAGCAGTAGTACTCGCCATCCAGAAAAGCAGAGACGCCTATTGCTCAGTGAAGCAGAAATCCGGTATCATAAGCTGGTCGCTTAACTTGACAGAAAAAGCTGTCTGTTCGGTTCTCAAATTTGCAGGAAGTAAAGCGAGCAGCTTGCGCCCGGTTATTCAGTACGCAGACAAGGCCGTCAGCGAAGGTGTAGTAGTAATAGAGAAGAAATTTCCTGCAGTTAAGGAGTCACCGGAGAAGGTAGTTACTAGCAAAAGTAGCCCACCAAGCTGTAACGTGAGAACCGTATAACAAATGCTTCTAATTTTCAGATCTACGATGCTATAATGCAGCAGTTAGCGAATCTAGTGCGCCCTGCAATAGATAAAACCGAAGTTATAAGTGAAATTGGCAGGAAGAAACTCGACCGGGTAGCAAAGACGATGACGTCGAAATACCACAGTTTCATTAGAAGTGTGGACAGCTGGATGGATAAACTAGAGAAAGAGCTGAATGGGGCAGATTTCCAGGCAGCACCTGGTGAGTAAATGAGTGGATAGTAACAAATCACTATGCTTCTATCAGCATTAAGTTAGGAATTCACGGAAATACATAAGTCCATCTTGTTAATTCCTAATTTTTACCCAGACAGTTTCCATTTATGGAAAACAAATTTAAACATTCAATTTGAAGAAGGTTGTATATAATCTTACATATACTAATTTAATAACATTTGCGAAAATTAGACACAACTTTCTGCCTAAGTCACTTGTCACTTATACCCACTATACGTTTATATACCTGACATCCACGTCTTGAGATAAAAAAATTATTTAAAAATAGAACTTCATAAAGTTCATATAAACATAGGTCCGCAAGTGTTAAGGCTAATAAATTTTTGCCTGAAATATTAGCAACTCGGCTAACATAAAACCGTCGCAAAACTGAAAGGTTAAAGGAAAACTTGTTTATTGTTATTGGTTTGGTGAATCTAATAACACATATCCCAGACTTGTATCTGCAGTAGTTCTCCAGAACATCCAGAGAAGCAAAGTTCATTATACATGTAGATCTCCTCACTTTACATAGTGTATGGACCTTTTGTCATTGTTGGCAGCCGTGAGTAGTTTCAGGTTTCCTGACATTGAAACCAGTTTACTGTATTCAGTGAAAGAACATAAAAAAAGTATTTAAGTGAAACATAGTAACTGTCCTGATTTAGGAAATAGGGATGCCTTTCAAATTTATAACAAATTGGAGGTTGATACTGACTTAAGTTAGGCAACTTGCATGCCGAATGCACGAACCATTAATGGAGTATGTAGAACGTTACGGAAGATAGGTTACCTACTGCAAATATGTCTGGGACATATTTCGTTAGATTCACCAGTCCAACAACAAAATAGAACTCGTGCTTATCTTTAACATCGTACAGTTCTGCGATGGCTTCATAACGAAGTTAAAAAAATTTCGGACAATCTTTCACTAGCAATAACTCCGTAACTAAACGTTTGTGGACCCTATGTTAATATGGACTGGCTTTAGTTTTACTTGTAGCATAACATGATCAAATAGTTGCATATATTCAAGAGCTCTGTTCAAGCCCCACGTCAGCGACTAGGTATTGTTAATCAGCGCTTGATGTCTTACCCACTTACTAAATTTCGAATTGATAAAGTATCGTTACAGTAATGAATACGATGTTGTATGTGCTGGTAACATTCATCTACGGCTTGTCACAACGAACGTCTTTGCGTTCGGTAAGAATGGCGTTCAAAACGTGTTTGCTTTCAACGTTGTTCAAATTACAGCCGTCCTGGCAATTGAACACTGCCTGGACGCGGCAAGGCCATGGTGTTACTTGACCTGTCCGCTTGTTCAGGTGCGGAGGCGACTGCGGCAGAGCCGGCGGCCGAGACGCCCACACCCACCCCCAACCCCGCGGCCAGCGCGACGCCGGCGCCCCCTGCGGGCCGCGTGCGGCAGGCGCTGCGGGTGGGTGCTCGCGTCACCACGGCGCTGGCAGCCTTCCAGGTGGGAGCGGCCTTCTGGCTGCTGTCGCGGGCGCCGCTCGTCGGCCGCTTCTTCAGAGAGGTGCCAGAGCCCGGCTCTTCGGAGTCTTCGTCCTCCAGCGGCGCGTCACTCGCCAAGCTCCCGACGCTAACGGTCTCGGAGGCGCAGCAGCCCACATTGTCCACGGACTCGCTGCACCAGGAGCAGTGACCGCAAGACTGCTTTCCGTAATTCGAAGCTTTCGTTAAATGTATATAGTTTACATAGCTGCTCTTTCAAAAGTTATTTATTGGTGGAATAAAACGAAATTATTCGCATCTGGGTGTACATTACTTTAAACCCACATAATGTAAAATGTTTGCTCAAACCAATCTTACGTAGTAAAAATGCACAGCTAAATTACCATTGGGTTAATGGTGATATATACTATAAGCTTGTCTTAACAATGTAGCTGTTGAACTAAAACATGAGTAACAATTAGAGGTTGAGTCTGTGAATCTTCCTAACAGGAGTTAGGCAAAATGTGAAAACCTGTACTTCGAAATGATTGATTAGTAAGGGGTTAGTCCTCCATTTAGCAGCACTACACCTGCTATTTTTCTTGGATTACTGGGATATAAGGATTATACCGTCTCCAATGGAACGTTATACCACTCTTCGATCAAAACCTCTAACTCCTGTAGTGACAAGAGGGAGCAGAAATGTGCACTGCAGTCTGCGCTCCAATGCATCCCGCGAGAGTTCGATAATGTTAGTCGAGGGACTGTGCTGGCCAGGGAAGGCATTGCAATTCAGTTGCATAATCATACGATTGTACTGTCCTGGCTGTATGAATGGGTGCATTATCGTTCTGAAATGACGTAATTGTTGGAAACAATTAAATCATGGAGTGCACATGATAACCTACAATGTTTACCTAGCTGTTTGCTGTAACACGCCCTTTGCCAATAATGGAACAGCAGAATCACATGATCTGACGGCCGACACCATCAGACTTCAACCTCCATGCTTAACCGTTCGAATCGAACAATCGGTATTGTAGGCTTGCTTTGGGGGTCCACAGACTCAAACCTAGTCAGATGTTGGAAATAACGAAAACGTTGACTCCACCTATCAGCCGTCCAGGATTTATACTCCGGACACCATGTTTTACGCTTCTTTGCGATGGTTGTCACTAATGGTTTCGGTATGGCAGCTCGTCCACGAATATTCGCTTTATGGAGTTTCCGGCGGACAGTGTCGATAGATACGGGGTCTTGAAGATGGCTGTTGAGCTCTGCTGTCACTTTCAACAGTTTTGAGTTGACACAACTTGTTGGCGTACGATAATCTGACATTTGGTCTTGATTTGCGCCCACTAAGTTCACACAATTTCTTTTCATGTTTTGTGTATGCTGTCGTAACTGTTGAAACAGTTGATCTTGGAAACATTCAATAAGGTAGCTGTCTTAGTTGCTGATGCTCCAGCTAATCATCCCCCACCCCCCACCCTGCCCTCTTTCGAACTCTTAAGTGTTTCCTTGCACGTCGACCTCGGTCTCTGAATGCAAATACGAAGTGTAAGCTGCTCGTAAACAACCTGCACTGATGCCTAGTCCCTACTGAACACGCACAGTCCAGTGCAACACGTGCCTTACCTGCGTTGTTGACCGTTAAGCACGGTCCCATTACTACCATTGTTCATATTTTGCCTACCCCCAACCTGTACTTGGCACAGTAAGGATTAGAACTAGTAGTCAAACACGAAGTATGACAGACATTAATACTGCTAAATCAGTCATGTCGGAGATACTGCAAATACCAATATGATCTAATAGAGCTGCTGCGAAACGCTACACACCTCGACCAAAAGTAAATTTTCCAGCTTGCTTGGACTTCTTCATAGAAGTCATAAAAATGAACTCCCTCCAGAATTCGCAGTTACAAAAGACTAGCAATTTTAAGATATTGCAGCTCCTGTGTATCTAACAAAGACGCTATGTGCCTTCAGGTATTCATGCGTCTGTGGAGCAGTGGGAACTGTAACGTCAAGTAATAACTGACTACATGAAATGTATTCAAAGTTCGGAATACAACCATCCGTCCTATAATAGGATGAACTGAATGTGCCCAACAGTGCACCGAAATCGGAATACTTGATTTGCGTGAGCGGTTGTCATAACAGCTTTGGTTACACGTGCACGATTAAGAACAGTGCAATGGACATTCAGGTAGGCATCAATGTCCAGAAAAAACAGTGAATCTTTCTTCTTAACACACACTGCAATCCACCCATACCAAGCAGCGACTTTGTTAGACTTCTTTCCTGTGCAGACATTACATGTGTAGGCAAGTATATATTGCGACGTAGGAACTAAGACATACGGAATGTTGGTTTCGATACTTGCAACTGCGAAGACATTTTTTTTTTCCTAACAAATACAGCGATGTTAGATTTAATTTAGGTATCAAACAACGAAAACGCTTACCTATAGTGCATAAAGGCTGTAGTTGAAAAAATAGAGCCAAAGTTGCTACCGCTTAATCTGGAGAAATTTGATAGTAAGTAGACAACACAACGAACGAGTAAGGAGTTGGCACTGTTCCAGAAGTTTGTTTTTATTAGATGCGTAACAGACTTGCCTTTTTCTTTTGTTACGATAAGGGGTTATAGGACTTTTAAAAAATTCAGACTACGCAGTTTAATTTAAATCTGAATATGAAATAGGAAAGTATGACGTCGGAAAACTGTGCTTTGCTCAAAATTCTTGAACACATGTGACAATCCCAATGTACGGGTACCGTAGCGTGAGAACTCTTGAAACTTTCAGCTTAATCTTCTGTCATACAAGCAGCTCCTGTTTTCAAGTCCCATTCATAGAAAAATACAAATTTAAGAAAGATGTCAAATTCATCTCTGGATAACTTTCAGCGACAAGCAGAATGTAGTTTCCCGGTTGAATAAAATTGTTTCACTTCACTGACACTACCCTACCATAGTTATTTTGTAATTATAACTACTTAACCGAAACAAGAAGGCTAGCAGTAAGCACTACTTGTGGATGTTTTACTGACTCGTTGCAGAAGGTAGTGTCGTTTGGGGGGCAGAGGGAGCAACGGCGAACAGCACGTCGACTGCCTTATTGGATGGAACACTAAGGCTCTGACTCGCACGCTTAATAACACGTAGAGGCCAACAGGAATATATTTGCAACAGCAAAACCACGTTCCACGAGGTCATAGGAAAGATTCCCCCCTCCCCCGTTGGAACAAGCAAGCGGAACACCTGCAAAGAGAATATCAAATAACGGTCAACCCTGCCCTTTGAGAATGGATCCTACAATCTGTTAATGAATCGCGTTAAGAAAAAATTGCGGAAACTTTAGTAGAACAGGATCCCTCGTTTGAAAACTAGATGGTGCAAGACGTCCTGAAAGAGGAACTGCGGCCAGTAATCATAAATTTTTTTAGACGATTCAGTCGTCTATAATGACACACTGTCTGAAAGAAGCTGCATAAATATTAAGTCAGATCTTGATAAGATTACGAAGTGGTACAAAGATTGGTAACTTGCTTTAAATGTTCAGAAACGTAAGAATGCCCACTTCACAAAACGAACAAAAAGAAAACGTAGCATCCTGTGAATGTACTATTAGTGAGCCACAGCTGGAATTGGCCAGCTCGTACCTGAGAGTAACTCTTTGTGCAGGCATATGAAATGGAATGAGGGCAGGCTCAGTCGTGGTTATCGCAGGTGGTGAACTTTGTTATGTTGTTCGAACACTGGAGAAATGCAGTTCTTCTAAGAGTTGCGACGCATCCCAAAATATTAACTGTGTGGGACTCCTACCAAATAGGACTAACATGGGATATTGAACTTACACAGAGAACCTTTCTGGTGAAGGTTCGTATCACCATAATTGTTAGCTTATCTTTGAGGAATACTGTTTCCGCCACTGACACTGCCACTAGCACTACAATCTTGAAAACTACTAATCGCGTTATAGGCTATAAAGCCGTTTTTTTTTTTCCTCATCCAGTATGCTATGCAATGTAACTTCAGTTGAGCAGTCAAATGAATATTCATGTTTCTGACTAATCAAATCCACAAAACCTGCGTAAGTGTCATCATACTGTCCTACTCTATCCCCAGTTAGATAACCCCTTCTTAGTTTGGATGCCACAAAATTTTGCCGGCCGGTGTGGCCGTGCGGTTAAAGGCGCTTCAGTCTGGAACCGCGTGACCGCTACGGTCGCAGGTTCGAATCCTGCCTCGGGTATGGATGTGTGTGATGTCCTTAGGTTAGTTAGGTTTAATTAGTTCTAAGTTCTAGGCGACTGATGACCTCAGAGGTTGAGTCGCATAGTGCTCAGAGCCATTTGAGCCACAAAATTTAAAACGTTTCAAATAGAAAAGGGCTTTTTTAATTTTTGCTGTGTATCTATAACAATACTGACACAGGAACACTACATCAACTACTTGCTGAGGTAACTGACTAGAGTGTTAACACCCCCACCCCTACAAGGCTGCAAGCGCTGTTATGTTCAAACCAAGAGAAACACAATCGCAGGACAAACAACCAGAATACACTTTCATTGATATTAAACGGCTCTATATAAAGTGTTTCATCTGTGTAATTTACAATCCTACAATCCACCTAAAATTGGACAGCTTTCTAGCTTTGAATCTGCACTCAAGCAGTCAATCGTACGAACATGTAATTGTATTTGGAGACATCGACATAAATTTTTAAACAAAAATTCTACTGTATCAAAACTCACGCGCATACTTTCAGTTTCGGCCTACTCACCATGCAGCACACTCTCATACGTTTATAGATATATCTGCAACCGAATCTTCAAATAGGGCAATTCACACCAATCAAATGTCTGTACCTAACTTTTCTGCTCAAGATGTAATGTTCATGACTTAAAGGTTACAAGGCCCAAAGAAAACACAGGTTGCGACTTTTTACAGATATTAAGCGCATGAATTTGTCTGGGCTTCCAGTTGACGCCTATGATATTTCTTCGTAGACAACGTTAGGAAAGGATTTCGACATAGATAATGAAGTATCTAACTTCATTAAGAGACAGGACATACAAACTGTATCCGGCCTCTGACAATCATTTCACCTACAGACAACTGCGCGATCGAATTAGTCAATTTGTGAGGAACGCAAAGCTCATGTTTATCCCACTCGCTAACTGACGACTTTCACAGGCCTGCCGCCCTGTGGAAAAAATCAAAGAACTGTGGAAATAGGCAAACCCAAGCCTTCAGCTAAACATTTAGTTTCTGTTGAGCATCTAAACGATTATTTCGCCACGCCGGTATCTTTGCTTAACCAACCCTCAAGGTCACAAACAATCGATTATTTAAAGTATAAGTGGATGGTACAAACCGAAAATGTTTTCTGCACATGGTAAGCCCTAACACGATTTTTCTTCTGTAAAGAACTGGGATAACTCTGGGCCATCATTTAGAATGGTCTAACACACATCTGCAGTCTGTAAGAAGGTGTCAGCATGACTTAACTTCCTATCAAGTTTAAAAAGCTCGTAAAGACTCTATAACTCCCTAGATTTGACTATGGTGATTCCATTCTTCATGGACTTCCGGACAGGAGCTCATGGAGGCTGGAACTGGCGATGAATGCTTGTGTACTATACATTTGCGACGTACGCTTTTTGCGCAATATCATATCCTCCTAGGAAAAATTGTCACAGCTACGCGCCGATAACCGTAGAGACTATCATATTCTGCGTCTGCTCTATCGTCTTCTCAATCATTGAACTCCCTCTTATTTGTCCTGAACCATTATTCTATCTGAACAGCATGGCGGAAATACGCGTTCTCAAGAAAGGGAATTCTCAATACCAATGAATATCATAGACCTTATTTTCTAAATAATTTTCTGTGCCAGGAATTTGACTTTGGAACAAACTTCCTCAAAATATCACAGAAATTAAATACCTTACAAACTTCAAAAGACAACTTATAGTCCACCTCCAATCACAATAGCCATCTCCCGTACAGTGTGTAACTCATTCTCGTGTCCCCCTCCCCCAGAATTTGACTTTGGAACAAACTTCCTCAAAATATCACAGAAATTAAATACCTTACAAACTTCAAAAGACAACTTATAGTCCACCTCCAATCACAATAGCCATCTCCCGTACAGTGTGTAACTCATTCTCGTGTCCCCCTCCCCCAGAACATTTCCCTACCCCTTGTCGGCAGATTTCTCGACATTTTGTCCTTTCTTAACTGCCACTGTCACTTCACCTCTTCCATTATCCATTCCTCTTCTGATAATACTAAACATTGCTTCAAGTGAGCTAAGATAGTAGATATCCCAAATGCCCATTATTACTATTATAGCCCGTATCTGAGGTGAAACATGGGAACCAGTCTGGTATTCACCTAGTGGGATGTGGGGAGATACACTGACCCTTCGTTGTTAATTCCCCGGCCGGACTGGATCCGGGCCGCTGCATCTTCCTTCCCGAAGCGATCGCGTTAAAACACGCTCGGCTACCACGGCAGTTGTGCGTCACAAGTATTCTGCTTTGGTACTTGTTGAAACGCACGCTGCAAATTGTGGATGCTGCAATTTACACATGAAATACGTCAAATTCAAAATAGAACATTTGGTCAAAACAAAATTAACAGTGTCAGTTTTAGACACACAGGAGTTTGCATTTTCCCCTTTCCTTTCGTGGCGGATGTGGTTGAATTCTCGTGCCAGCATCTACTTAATGTATCTGGGAATTTAACAAGTGTGTTCGGGTACAAATGCATCTGACGTTGAAATTCGTCTGGGCAGTAATTACTGTAACACTATCAACAAATAGAAGACTGAATTTCAAAACTTTATCATAAAAACGGTCACAGAAAAAGCCTATGTACCAGTTGTCCTGAAGCGATCGTAAAAAGAAACTACCGTCTGGAAGCATTTATCGAGTTCGTGATCAATTGCTTGTATTTGAAATTCAATATTCTTTCAAAACTTTAAAAATATGAGGTTGTCAATCGTGACATCTCATGTGGTTTTACATAAATTCAAATTCTGATACCTGTTTCTACTTCTGTTGCCTTAGCGATGTTTGGTTCTAATTGTACTTTTAAATTAAAAATTAAGAGCGCGTCAGTAAAATCGGGAAAATATATTAAAATGTACAAAGTAGGAATCGGCCAAATCCCAGAAATAATGGGTCTCTAATAATTTTTTTCCACATTTGTTTCGGATGTCACACTCTTTAAAACAGTCCCTTCGCTATGTTGCCGCCAAAACACTGCACCCGGTTACTAAACGAAGTTGTAATTGGTCCGTCCGAAAGAACCGCCAGGTTCATTAAGGACTCTTTTGCAAAACACAAAAACCAACGCAGCAGTATATGCTAAGGTTGTCCGAGTCTCGCTATTAGTTTACAGGATATGGAAAGTGATTTTGTCTAATAATAATAAATGTTACATTAAATGCGAACATTTTTTACTACGTTTTACTGTGACTGTTCCCGGTTACGAATTAAACTAGTTCACTGTTGGCACTCACTTCATGACGCGTTTCAGCGGTTTAACCCCTCGTCATTCTGTATTAATGCACGTATGTGTTGTTACGACTATTGGGTAATCTGTTGCAATGTTTATTAACGACAAAAAGTCGTTCAGTACATGGCTCATAGACCTAATAAAAATAGCCAGACCACTCTCTGGCACCAGTGTAGCAGTCCCTTACTGAAATGCCACTTTCCACTGAGTAAATTATGTAAAATACGTGATAAAACTTTGCTTGCATAGTGATTTAACAAATACAAATGTTAGGAACAAATGTGAAAAAGGAGTGGCTGTTTCAGTTTATATTAAATTTATTCTATATTCTAGCCCAACTTAGTTAAAATAAAAAACGATGAAATTGTGGAAAAGTAAATAAAATTGTCCCATCCAAAAATAAAGGCGAAAATAAGCGCCAAAGACAGAAGCAGAAAATGTGTCAGGGAATGACCAAGAAATGAGAGTGAAAAATTTAGTGAATAATAAAGTGTCACTGCTAAACTACTTGAATCCACGACGTTCCGCATTTTCGCCACTAGTTGTCAGAAACGAACCCTACATTTTTGAATAGGTGTCTGAAACTTCCTCTTTCTATGTCATAAAGAAAACTAGGAAAGTAAACACATTACGGAGTTCATCGATAAGGAGTTGTGAAATACACATGTTTCGTTCAATTTCGTTGTTGCCTCTGATGCTGTTGTTGTGATCTTCAGTCCAGAGACTGGTTTGATGCAGCTCTCTATGCTACTCTATCCTGTGCATGCTTCTTCATCTCCCAGTACCTGCTGCAACCTACATCCTTCTGAATCTGCGCAGTGTATTCATCTCTTGGTCTCCCTCTACGATATTTACCCTCCACGCTGCCCTCCAATTCTAAGTTGGTGACCCCTTAATGCCTCAGGACGTGTCCTACCAACCGATCCCTTCTTCTAGTCAAGTTGCGCCACAAATTTCTCTTCTCCCCAATTCTATTCAATACCTCCTCATAGTTATGTGATCTACCCATCTAATCCACAGCATTCTTATGTAACACCACATTTTGAAAGCTTCTATTCTCTTCTTGTCTAAACTATTTATCATCAATGTTTCACTTCCATACATGACTACATTTCATACAAATATTTTCAGAAAAAGGCTTCCTGACACTTAATCTATACTCGATGTCAACGAATTTCTCTTCTTCGGAAAAGTTTTCCTTGGCATTACCAGTCTACATTTTATATCCTCTCTACTTCGACCATCATCAGTTATTTAGCTTCCCGGATAGCAATACTCATCTACTACGTTAAGTGTCTCATTTCCTGATCTAATTCCCTCAGCAACACCCGATTTAATTCGACTTCATTCCATTATCCTCGTTTTGCTTTTGTTGATGTTCATCTTATACCCTCCTTTCAAGACACTGTCCATTCCGTCCAACTGCTCTACCAGGTCCTTTGCTGTCTCTAACAGAATTACAATGTCATCGGCGAACCTCAAAGTTTTTATTTCTTCTCCATGAATTTTAATTCCTACTCCAAATTTTTCTTTTGTTTCCTTTACTGCTTGCTCAATATACAGATTGAATAACATCGGGGATAGGCTACAACCCTGTCTCACTCCCTTCCCAACCACTGCTGCCCTTTCATGTCCCTTGACTCTTATAACTGCCATCTGTTTTCTGTACAAATTGTAAATAGCCTTTCGCTCTCTGTATTTTACCCCTGCCAACTTCTGAATTTGAAAGAGAGTATTCCAGTCGACATTGTCAAAAGCTTTCTCTAAGCCTACAAATGCTAGAAGCGTACGTTTGCCTTTCCTTAATCTTGCTTCTAAGATAAGTCGTAGGGTCAGTATTACCTCAAGTGTTCCAACATTTCTACGGAATCCAAACTGATCTTCCCCAAGGTCGGCTTCTAATAGTTTTTCCATTCATCTGTAAAGAATTCGTGTTAGTATTTTGCAGCCATGACTCATTGAACTGATAGTTCGATAATTTTCACATCTGTCAATATCTGCCTTCTTTGGGATTGGAATTATTATATTATCCTTGAAGGGTATTTCGCTTGTCTCATACATCTTGCTCATCAGATGGTAGAGTTTTGTCAGGGCTGGATCTCCCAAGGCCCTCAGCAGTTCTAATGGAATGTTGTCTACTCCTCCGGCCTTATTTCGAATTAGGTCTTTCAGTGCTCTGTGAAACTCTTCACGCAGTATCGTATCTCCCGTTTCATAGAGCCTCTATATACTCCTTCCACCTTTCTGCTTTCCCTTCTTTGCTTAGAGCTGGGTTTCCATCTGAGCTCTTGATATTCATACAAGTGGTTCTATTTTCTCCAAAAGTCTCTTTAATTTTCCTGTAAGCAGTATCTATCTTACCCCTAGTGATATATGCCTCTAAATCCTTACATTTGTCTTATAGCCATCCCTGCTTAACCATTTTCCACTTCCTGTCGATTTCATTTTTGAAAAGTTTGTACTCCTTTTTGCCTGCTTCATTTACTGCATTTTTATATTTTCTCTTTTTATCAATTAAATTCAATATTTCTTCTGTTACCCAAGAATTTCTACTAGCCCTCGTCTTTTTACCTACTTGATACTCTGCTACCTTCACTATTTCATCTCTCAAAGCTGCCCATTCTTCTTCTACTGTATTTCTTTCCCCCATTCTTGTCAAGCGTTCCCTAATGCTCTCCCTGAAGCTCTCTACAACCTCTGGTTCTTTCAGTTTATCCAGGTCCCATCTCGTCAAATTCCAACCTTTTTGCAGTTTCTTCAGTTTCAATCTACAGTTCATAACCAATAGCTTGTGGTCAGCGTCCACATCTGCCATTCGAAATGACTTAACAGTTTAAAACCTGGTTCCTAAATCTCTAATCTCTGTCTTACTATTATATAATCTATCTGAAACCTTTCAGTGTGTCCAGGCCTCTTCCATTTATACAACCTTCTCTCATGATTCTTGAACCACGTGTTAGCTATGATTAAGTTGTACTCTGTGTTAAATTCTACCAAGCGGCTTCCTCTTTCATTCCTTACCCCCATTCCATATTCACCTTCTACTTTCCTTCTCTTCCTTTTCCTACTATCAAATTCCACTCACCCAGACCATTAAATTTTCGTCTCCCTTCATCATCTGAATAATTTCTTTTATCGCATCATACAATTCCTCAATCTCTTCGTCATCTGCGGAGTTAGTTGGTATATAAACTTGTACTATTGTGGTAGGCGTGGGCCTCGTCTCTGTCTTGGCTACAATAATGCGTTCACTATGCTGTTCGTAGTAGCTTACCCGCACTCCTATTTTCTTATTCGTTATTAAACTACTCCTGCATTACCCCTATTTTATTTTGTAATTATAACCCTATACTCACCCGACCAGAAGTCCTGTTCCTCCTGCCACCGAAACTCACTAGTTCCGACTATATATATCTTTAACTTATCCATTTCCCCTTTAAATTTTCTAACCTACCTTCCCGATTAAGGGATCTGACATTCCACGCTCCGATCCGTAGAACGCCAGTTCTCTTTCTCCTGATAACGACGTCCTCCTGAGTAGTCTCCGCCCAGAGATTCGAATGAGGGACTACTTTACCTCCGGAACATTTTACTCAAGAGGACTCCATCATTTAACCATACCCTTCAAATCGCTAGGCCAGCTCTCATATTCGCCGCTGCAAAAGCCGACTTCAGTTCGGGATCACGCTACGGCGCAGTAGGGGCATTACAGGGTTCACTTTCGTGGAAATATTTAAAGTGCGACATAAAATATATAGATAAAAGAAAAAACAAATATACCTCGTTGTCAAGGACTCCGTTGCTTTTGTTTTACATCACTTACTCCATCACATTTTGCAAACACTGACACGCCAGAAATTACTTCTGAATTGAGATTTATTTGCCGAGAACAGAACTATTCGAGCCTGACAAATGTGAAATCTTCTGAGTGTAAGGTTTTATTTTGTCTTATTTTAGGTTGACATTGCTTCTTACTTTATCAAATATTGCGGATTTGACGTTTTAATTTCAAATGTAAACTTTTGAAAGTTTTAGATTGTACAATATATCACACTTTTTTAGATCCAATAACAGTAATTAGAAAATTCAATATTTTGCCTTTGTCTCGTTAGCAATTTTATGTATCCTACGGTAGCTTGCAATAACATGTGGACATTTGGGAAAACATTGTCACCGGAGCTAACAAACACAGTTTGCTTCGTGATACTGTAATTTGGCTTCATGTCTAGATGTACACTATGTGATCAAAAGTATCCGGACACCCCCAAAAATATACGTTTTTCGTATTAGGAGCATTGTGCTGCCACCTATTGCCAGGTACTCCATATCAGCGACCTCAGTAGTCATCAGACATTGTGAGAGAGCAGAATGGGGCGCTCCGCGGAACTCACTGACTTCGAACGTGCTCAGGTGATTGGGTGTCACTTGTGTCATGCGTCTGTACGCGAGGTTTCCACACTCCTAAACGTCCCACGTTCACTGTTTCCGATGTGATAGGCAAGTGGAAACGTGAAGGGACACGTGCACCACAAAAACGTACAGGTCGACCTCGTCTGTTGAATGACAGACTGCCGACAGTTGAAGGAGGTCGTAATGTGGAATAGGCAGACATCTACCCAGACCACCACACAGGAATTCCAAACTGCATCAAGATCCACTGCAAGTACTATGACAGTTAGACGGGATGTGAGCAAACTTGGATTTCATGGTCGAGCGGCTGCTGATAAGCCACACATCAAGCCGGTAAATGCCAAACGACGCCTCGCTTGGTTTAAAAAGGGTAAACATTGGACGACTGAACAATGGAAAACCCTTGTGTGGAGTGACGAATCACGGTACAAATGTGGCAATCCGATGGCAGGATGTGGGCATAGCGAATGCCCGCTCATCTGCCAGCGGGTGTAGTGCCAACAGTAAAATTCGGAGGCGGTGGTGTTTTGTGTGGTCATGTTTTTCATGGAGGGGTCTTGCACCCCTTGTCGTTTTGCGTGACACTAACACAGCACAGCACAGCCCTCTATTGATATTGATGTTTAAAGTGCCTTCTTGCTTCCCACTGTTGAAGAGCAATTCGGGGATGGCGACTGCATCTTTCAACACGATCGAGCACCTGTTCATAATGCACGGCCTGTGGCGTAGTGGTTACACGACAATAACATCCCTGTAATGGACTGGCCTGCACACGGTCCTGACCTGAGGCCTATATAACACCTTTGGGAAGTTTTGGAACGCAGACTTCGTGTCGACCTCACCGACCGACATTGATACCTCTCCTCTCTGCAGCACTCCCTAAATAATGGGCTGCCATTCCCCAAGAAACATTCCAGCACCTGACTGAACATATGCCTGCGAGAGTGGAAGCTGCCGTCAAGGCTAATGGTGAGCCAACACGATATTGAATTCCAGCATAAGCGATGAAGGGCACCACGAACTTTTAAGTCATTTTCAGGCAGGTGTCCGGATACTTTTGATCACATAGTGTATTTGTTGTAGTTCGTGTTCATTTCGTGCTAATCGATTCTGCCAAGAAATCACTTGAAGTGAATGAAATGAGAATCTGTGTGATGACAAGTACAAAACACGTTGCAATTATTGCAGACTATGCCACTTACAAAAATTACAAGTACTGATTGTAGTGTGCCTGCTGTTGAGCTGTGTTGTCTTTCAGACACGTTCGTATAATGTATCACTGCAGTTGAGTGGGAAATGCAACAGAGTTGAACAATAGCAAATATTCATCTTCGTTTGTCGGCGACCTCCGATGCTGCACTGGCTGTAAAAGAATTTTCTCCACCATAATTTACTGCAACTTCCTGAGTCCTTGACAATGTAGTTAATGGTTTGGTACTGCCAAGAGAAACTTCAAAAAATTGAGTTTGATATGATGTTTCACTTCAGAATTACAAAACTATAACAAAACTGCCTCACATAAACTGTCAGAAAACAGACTCTGATTGCTGATTTCCCACTTTTTATTTTATCATCCTTTATTAGAAACAGAAAATTCGTTTATTACAATCGAAAACATGGTAGTAAGGGCAGGCTGACATGAGGGAATTGCGTATTAGTTCAGTCTCTCATCCTAACAAAGTTTTACAGAGATTCTAGCACTAGAATCTATACAATATATTCAATAACAATATTTTTATAAAGCTGCTTATATCATGAATATTATTGGTTTGAAAATGTTCCTAACATTTGTATGTGTTCATCCCAAAAATACTAACAAAAAGCTAGTTTCACTTCTGAGAGGTATTATGGAATTGCAAAATAAGAAGTTTTTTATGTTGAATTATCGACTAGTAACAGTCGAACCAGCGCAGAGCTTGCTAAGTCTAGACGAAATTGATGACTGAATTTTAATCAGTACAATAAACTGAGTTCTAAAATTACTAGCTACATAAAATAAGATTGGTAAGAAACTTATATAAAGCCTGTAGATGTAGCATGATACCTGAGGTCAGCACCTCACACGTATCCTAAGGATCGTATATTAGTTACGTTTCAACACCCCTATCCCGCTGTATCGTAGATGAGAACCAAATAAGATACCACTTCTAAATTTAAACTTCAACTAATTGTCAGAAACATAGTATAAAATAATCCAAAAGTTCCCATTCAGCACAACCTGAGGTTGACTTCAGTGAACATAAAATGTGACAATGAGTGTGGCAGATTAAATGTACAGTAAGTGAGTACTTGCTCAAAGCACAGCTTAGCAAAAGGACGTAAATTTAAACCTTGTTTATTTTCATATACACTCCTGGAAATGGAAAAAAGAACACATTGACACCGGTGTGTCAGACCCACCATACTTGCTCCGGACACTGCGAGAGGGCTGTACAAGCAATGATCACACGCACGGCACAGCGGACACACCAGGAACCGCGGTGTTGGCCGTCGAATGGCGCTAGCTGCGCAGCATTTGTACACCGCCGCCGTCAGTGTCAGCCAGTTTGCCGTGGCATACGGAGCTCCATCGCAGTCTTTAACACTGGTAGCATGCCGCGACAGCGTGGACGTGAACCGTATGTGCAGTTGACGGACTTTGAGCGAGGGCGTATAGTGGGCATGCGGGAGGCCGGGTGGACGTACCGTCGAATTGCTCAGCACGTGGGGCGTGAGGTCTCCACAGTACATCGATGTTGTCGCCAGTGGTCGGCGGAAGGTGCACGTGCCCGTCGACCTGGGACCGGACCGCAGCGACGCACGGATGCACGCCAAGACCGTAGGATCCTACGCAGTGCCGTAGGGGACCGCACCGCCACTTCCCAGCAAATTAGGGACACTGTTGCTCCTGGGGTATCGGCGAGGACTATTCGCAACCGTCTCCATGAAGCTGGGCTACGGTCCCGCACACCGTTAGGCCGTCTTCCGCTCACGCCCCAACATCGTGCAGCCCACCTCCAGTGGTGCCGCGACAGGCGTGAATGGAGGGACGAATGGAGACGTGTCGTCTTCAGCGATGAGAGTCGCTTCTGCCTTGGTGCCAATGATGGTCGTATGCGTGTTTGGCGCCGTGCAGGTGAGCGCCACAATCAGGACTGCATATGACCGAGGCACACAGGGCCAACACCCGGCATCATGGTGTGGGGAGCGATCTCCTACACTGGCCGTACACCACTGGTGATCGTCGAGGGGACACTGAATAGTGCACGGTACATCCAAACCGTCATCGAACCCATCGTTCTACCATTCCTAGACCGGCAAGGGAACTTGCTGTTCCAACAGGACAATGCACGTCCGCATGTATCCCGTGCCACCCAACGTGCTCTAGAAGGTGTAAGTCAACTACCCTGGCCAGCAAGATCTCCGGATCTGTCCCCCATTGAGCATGTTTGGGACTGGATGAAACGTCGTCTCACGCGGTCTGCACGTCCAGCACGAACGCTGGTCCAACTGAGGCGCCAGGTGGAAATGGCATGGCAAGCCGTTCCACAGGACTACATCCAGCATCTCTACGATCGTCTCCATGGGAGAATAGCAGCCTGCATTGCTGCGAAAGGTGGATATACACTGTACTAGTGCCGACATTGTGCATGCTCTGTTGCCTGTGTCTATGTGCCTGTGGTTCTGTCAGTGTGATCATGTGATGTATCTGACCCCAGGAATGTGTCAATAAAGTTTCCCCTTCCTGGGACAATGAATTCACGGTGTTCTTATTTCAATTTCCAGGAGTGTAATTCGAAAAAGAAATAACAGAATCAGTTACTCATAAAATAAAACAATTACACATTCTTCAGTGTTGTATGCTTCTCTCACTGCTTGGGAACATGCCAGTCCATTTGTGGCAACGTCTTCCTCAAGTCTTCTATATTCCTCTAGTGCCCCAGGGACACAGTCTTCATGTTTACTAATGTCTGCAAATATATAAATTGACTTTGAGTCACTATTCACCAAGCCAACATATACAATAGAGAGTACAAAGAAACAGAGCAGGAAACAGTTATACACAGTTGATGCTGAAACACACAGATATAATGTTTATATTAAATGGTCTCAAATTTCATAATCGTTAAAGAAGTGTGGTTTCATACACAGTAGCTTTCTAGCAAGGTAAGTTCTGGTCAATTATATCAATATGGGTGCATTACTTCTCTAAGTGGTAATTCTGGGTTAACACGTAAATTCTCAACTCTCGCCTCCAAGCACGAAACACGGTAAAACAGAGTGTAGATAGCATGATAATTAGTACTTTCACTGATAAGTTACTTTCAATTTCTTTGCGGGATTTATTCATTTTGACATTACACTTGCTCCTTTGCAAAGTAATGCATAACTCATAAATCCTTATTAAGTAATAAAATTTTTGTTCGATACAAGAAACCACTGCGCAGCGACATGCTTTAGCGCTAATGTCCCTATCATATCAGTGAAGTGATGTGTATATTCATTAAGTTTGTCAGTACTGTACAACAGTGATCATATAAGGTAAGGAATATTGTGTGAACATTTCTTTTTGTGCAAGTATTCCTCACACTGATATGTGATAAAAAAAAAACAACATGTTCAGTGTGCAAATTAGGGATTGGGCAATTATTATTCTATTCAGACGTGTGTCTGCAAGTGATAGCTTATAAGTGATTTTTTTTCAACCAACTCTTTTTCTGATCCCACGAAGTTTCATAACAGCAAGACAAAAATTACCCTTCACCATAGCTCATCCAAAGTAACCCTCCTTTTGCACTCCTTAAATGTGCTGTGTAAATAGCATTCATTGTGTTTGTAATACAAATATTGTTTTGACGTAATATCCTTAAAGTGTATGTGTAATGGCTCAATAGTAGACTTGCATTGCAACACATCTGTGATCTCTCATGAATCATTGACATAAGTTTTGCAATTTAACACCTCTCAAAATACAATAACAGAGAAATTTGTGAATGCAGATGCATATATCGACAAACTCACTCAAATTTACAAATATGCCAGCGATGCTATGTGCTTGTACCATAGTAAAATGTGAATTACAAGTGAAGTAAACTATCATAATATACCACATAACTCTCCAATCTTCCTAGTCCTTGACCATTGATCTTACAATACCTGAACAGTTAACAACTCATAAATTCAAGAAACTAAGAATTTGTGTGTGACAAAAGATCGACTAAATAGCTTCAGAAACTGCTGTGACTCATCACTCAGACAATCTTTTCTTTTGATCAATATGTCTTTGCATAGTTTCAAAACATGTACCAGAAGGAAAATGATACATGTTTTGTCAATAAGACATTTTCAGTAACATAATAGGGTAGGTTTATTCATTTGAGTTAAAATCAAATTTTAGTAGTGTTTGTAGCATAAACATTCAAGAACTCTCATGTTAACAAGTTTGGGACAGCTTATTGCTAATCTCTGACTTCTTCCTAATAGTCCACCAGACACTCACCGGCTTTATGACAAGAACAATAGCGTGAAATAATATTGATCATATTCATTTTTCCTTTACCAGTAACATAGAAATCATGTGAAATAGCACATAAAGACAATATATATCTATAAAGTGGCTTCAACTAAAATGTATGTGCATTAGTTCAAAACAGCATCTGTCTCCTCCTTACTTATTACAACTGAATCACAAAATTATCTACAGTATATGCACAGTTTGTAAAAAAATTGTACAATATCCTCATTATAATATGCGTCTTATATAAAAGTAATTCTCACTCCTTATCTTTAACAAACTAAAGAAATAAATCTTTCAATATCAATAGCATTTCATGTGTGTGGTTTTTTTCTTATGACTGCTAATATATCTGACACTTCACGTATTAAATTCTGTGTGCATAATTAAGTACTCGCTACAAAACACCACAGTGCAGTTTAGTTTTGAACAGTGTATAAATATAGGTAACCTAGTGTATAAATCTATTTCTTCAACAAACTATTCCAATGCCAAGCAAAAGAGGTTGTTTTGTTCATTGAGGGGGGGCTATGGGGCTAAACAGTGAAGTCATCAGTACCAAAAAATTACATGCGTAAGGTAGAGGCGTGTGCGAAAAGTGGGTAGTCCAGTCACAGGGATCAAATTACAAAGTGAGGAAGCTAAAACCAACACAGTAGAAGACATAAAAAGGTAGGACAAATCTAAAAACTGGAAAAATCGAAGGATAAAAGACTGGTCCTTGCACAGAGCAGTCATGGGTGCTGGGCCCAGAAAACACAAACAGAGGGGTCCCAATCACAACCACCTTGCCCCTCCACCAGGAGGAAAGCAAAACTTTATAACTGAAAATAAAAGCTAGTTTCATGAAGGAAACTGAAGACCAGTTCAACCATCTGTGAATCATCCGCTAATAGTAAAGACAAGAAATTTGGAAGGCTATACTTAAAATGAAGGGCCGAAAGAAGAGGAAATTCCAGCAATATGTGGGATAGTGTCAGTCTGTCTCCACCACCACATTGTGGGGGTGGCTCGTTATGCAAGAGAAAACAATGGGTGAGCCTAGTATGACCATGCATGGACAGCATAAGACAGTGGATTCCTTCTGAGAGGAGCGGAAGGATGGGCACCAAACTGTAGTAGTCTCCTCGATTGTGCTGAGTTTATCACCGAGAGCAGTAGGGCACCAGAAGTCATTCCACTTGGATAAAAAGAGGTTTGATGTGAATCCGCATATCTACACCTGGAATCATGCCCACATGACTTGGGACCAAGGCAAGAACAACTGAGTAGGCAGCATAGCCAAGGGCAGAGAGAAGTCTACGGGTAGCATAGACCAAAGGGTGACGAGAGTAGCATCAGTCTACAGCCTGCTGGCTGCTCATTGAGTCGATACATATTACAACACTTTGGAGAGAGGCCTGTGAAACAAAATGGAGGGCCTTGTTACTGGCTAAAAGCACTCCTGAACACACTAGATGATCCCAGCAGTAAATGGTGTTCCATGATAGTAGGAGACGTAAAAGCATATTCTGTCTTATCGATCATTTTAGAAACATCAGTGTAGAAGATCGTAGCATCCTGGAACTCCTTAATGATGGAACATAACAAGACGCCAGAGTACCATAGCGACGACAAGACCTTAGGACCCTGGATTAGGTCGGTCCTAATCTGTGGTCGAGGCACCATCAAGAAATACATGGGGCACTTTCCAGGGAGGAGGAGATCGCAGCAAAAGGAAGTGAGATGCATTCCAACTGGCATTTCCACCCGAGGACAGGTATCAGGAAGCAGGCATTCCTCATTTGTAAAGGGAACGGGGTACACGGGATGGTCGGGGAAACATCGAATAGGCGATTGCATAAGAAAGCAAGTGTTAGGTTTGTCGTATTTGTAGAGAGGGAATCCTTGCTTCTACGAAGAGACTGTCGACAGGACGAGGGCGAAAGGCATCGATAGCCAGACACATCCCATAGTGATGAACAGGATTAAGTAGCTTCAGAGTGGAAGGAGCCGCTGAGCCATAAAACTGACAACTATAATATAGTCTGTACAAACCCATAGCACAGTAAAGATGGAGAAGAGTTGCACGGTCTGCACTCCAAGATATGTGGGCCAGGAGACCGGGAGCATTTAAGCTTTCACATGCATGTAGTCTTCATGTGGCGAATATGGGGCAGCCATTTCCGCTTATTATGAAAAAGAAGTCCCAAGAAAGGGAACTGCACTTAAATGCATAGGCACTGATCACCTAAATAAAGTTCCGGATTCGGCCGTCACGTAGGTTTTTAGCAAAAATTCATAACCCGCGTTTTGAGAGAGAAAATGGAAGCTGTGGGAGAGAGAGAGAGCCCATGCAGAGGCCTGTCAGAGGGCACCTTGGAGCTGCGTTCAGCTGATGCTACCGATTAGAAGTTACATCAGATGCAAAAATCGTTGACATAACGCCAGGGTAGCCAGAGGCCCAACAGAGGTTACAAGCCCATTGACGGCAATGAGGAAGAATGTGACATTTAACACAGAACCCTGTGGCATACCATTATACCGGACCAAAGGGATGGTGAGTGAAGTGCCAACTCGGGCCTGGAAGAGCCGGTAGCATAATACTCGCAGATAAAAATCGGAAGGGCGCCGCGAAAGCCCCAGTCTCGGAGGGTAACTAAAGTGTTATGGTGCCAGGCTGTGTCGTCTACGTCTGCCTGTACGTGATACTCTGCTATTCATAATAAAGTGCCTGACAGAGGGTTCAATGAACCACCTTCAAACTGTCTGTCTACCGTTTCACTCTGGAAGGCGCTAGGGAAAAAACGAGCACTTAAATTTTTCTGTGCAAGCCCTGATTTCTCTTATTTTATCGTGATGATCATTTCCCCCTATGTAGGTGGGTCCCAAGAGAATGTTTACACTCAGAGGAGAAAATTGGTGATTGAAATTTTATGAGAAGATACCGTCGCAACCAAAAACGCCTTTGTTTTAATGATTGTCACTCCAATTTACGAATCATGTCTGTGGCCCTATCTCCCCTATTTCGCGGTAGTACAAAACGAGGCGCCCTTTTTTGAACCTCTTCGATTTCATCCGTCAGCCCCACTTGACGCAGATCCCACACCGCACAGCAGTACTTCAGAATAGGGCGGACAAGCGTGGTGGAAGCAGTCTCTTTTAGTAGACCTGTTTTTTAAGTGTTTTGCCAATGAATCACAGTCTTTGGTTTGTTCTTCCCAGAAGATTATCTATGTGATCGTTCCAATTTAGATTATCTGTAATTGTAATCCCTAAGTATTTAGTTGAATTTACAGCCTTAAGATTTGTGTGACTTATCATGTAATCGAAATTTAGCGGATTTCTTTTAGTACTCATGTGAATAAATCCACACTTTTCTTTATTCAGGGTCAATTGCCACTTTTCGCACCCTACAGATATCTTATCTAAATCATTTTGCAATTAGTTTTAGTCATCTGATGACTTTACAAGACAGTAAATGACAGCATCATCTGCAAACAATCTAAGACGATTACTCAGATTGTCTCCTATGTCGTTAACGCAGATCAGGAGCAATAGAGGGCCTATAACACTTCCTTGGGAGCGCCGGATATTGCTTTTGTTTACTCGATGACTTTCCGTCTATAACTACTTTTCTGACAGGAAATCACGAATCCAGTCCCACAACTGAGGCGATATTCCGTACGCACGCATTTTGGTTAGAAGACGCTTGTAGGAACGGTATCGAAAACCTTTCTGGGAGTCTAAAAATGTAGAATCAATTTGACATCTCCTGTCGATAGCACACATTACTTCATGAGTAAAAAGAGCCAATTGTGTTTTAGAAGAAATGCTTTCTGAATCCGTGCTGACTGTGTGTCCATGAATTGTTTTCTTCGAGGTATTTCATAATGTTCGAACACAGTATATGTTCCAAAACCATACTACAAATCGACGTTAGTGATATGGGCCTGTAATTCAGCGGATTACTCCTATTTCCCTTCTTGGATATTGGTGTGACTTGAGCGATTTTCCAGTCTTTAGGTGCGGAACTTTCTGTGAGTGAGCGGTTTTCATATAATTGCTAAATATGGAGCTATTGTATCAGCATACTCTCAAAGGAATCTGACTAGTATACAATCTGTGACGGAGGCCTTGCCTTTATTAAGTGATTTAAGCTGCTTTGCTACTCCGATGTTATCTACTGCTATGTTTCTCATCTTGGCAGTTGTTCTTGATTGGAATTCAGGAATATTTGTTTCGTCTTCTTTGGTGAAGGAGTTTCGGAAATCCGTGTTTAATAACTCTGCTTTGGTGGCACTGTCATCAGTGACTTCACCGTTTGTATCGCGCAGTGAAGGTATTGATTGCGTCTTGGCACTGGTGTCCTTTATGAATGACCAGAATCTCTCTGGGTTTTCTGTCAGATTCAGAGACAGAGTTTCGTTGTGGAAATTATTAAAAGCATCTCGCATTGAAGTACGCGCTATATTTCGAACTTCTGCAAAAGTTTGCCAATCTTGAGGATTTTGCGTTCTTTTAAATTCGGCATGATTTTTTCGTTGCTTCTGCAACAGCGATCTGACCCGTTTTGTGTTCCATTGGGGATCAGTACCATCCCTTATTAATTTATGTGGTATATATCTCTCAAATGCTGTCGATGCTATCTCTTTGAAATCAATCATCATCTTTTCTGGAGACTGTCTCTTAAAAAGGCGATACGTGCATTTTTATCAGCTTTATTAAATAGATGTACTTTGCGTTTCATTTTTATGGTTGTAGGTATCACGGCATTCAGCCTATCAGCAACTGCCTTGTGGTCACTAATCCCTATATTCGCTATGATACTCCCTATTTGTCCAGGATTATTTGTTGCTAATAGGTCAAGTAAGCTTTCGCAACCGTTTACGCTTCGAGTGGGTTCATGAACTAATTGTTCAAAATAGTTTACCTTATGCAGGTCAAAGAAGCGTGGCAAGGTGCTGGCAGTAAAAGCCTGTCAGATCGCTGTTTCTGATCCGAGTAAATGGTCAGTTGTAGATCAGCCTTCTTAGAAGCCACACCGAACAGGGACAAAAGGCCCCGAGATTCGAGTAGCCAACAGAATCGGAAGCTAAGCATCATCTCAATCAGTTTACAAAGTAGATCAGGCTAATCGGACGGAAGCTTTTTAGAGACATTGGGTTCTTCCCAGGCTTAAGGACAGGAATAACTATGCTGCCTCACCATTACGAGGGGAAGGCACCTGTGAGCCAAATGCGTTTGAAGACCCTGAGTAGAAGTTGCCTCTGTTTAACGTCCAAGTGGTAGATCATTTGGTTGTGGATGGAATATGGGTCTGGGGTCATGTCATGTGAAAAGATAAGAGCCTGCAAGAATTCCCACTCAGTGAAGGGTTCAATATAGGATTCAACTTGGTGAGGGTTGAAACGGAGATTTCTTCAAGTCTTCGTTTATGCTGGAGAATGGTAGCAGGATATGAAGAAGATGCCGATGTTGTTGCTAAGTGTGTTGCGAGGTTCTGCAAGGACCAATCAATCAGTACACAGAGCACCATGTGGGACGAGACCCTGGACAGCTGATTGTCATTGACGGCCCAAAAGGCTAAGGAACTTGAGGAAACATAGCGCTTCCAGCATTCCTTTTTACTCTGCTTAATACGGTATCGTGCACAGAGACACTTAAGTGTAATGTTGGTCTGTGAAAGAGTTGTTTAAATCGTTGCAGCGCCCGTCAGCGGTCTGGAGAGCGATTGCTGCATCCGTGGTCCACTACAGTACTGGTCTTCGACGAGTGAAACCTGTGTACAGGAGAGTCAGAAACGTTTTACACGATCGCATCAATGCAGTCCGAGAGAGAGGTGTCGAAGAGCACATCAGGCATATATAAAGGCCAAGTGGCTCTGCGCAATGCCCAACGTGGTGGCCTGTCTGCCTGGTGGCGGTATGGCAGCGATAGAATCACCGAAAAGTGGCCGTTGTCACGAAGATAATCATGGGGCAAACATGTGAGGAAGACGAGAGCATGGGAGGAGATCATGAGATCAGCAGAACGCCGGCCGAAGTGGCCGTGCGGTTAAAGGCGCTGCAGTCTGGAACCGCAAGACCGCTACGGTCGCAGGTTCGAATCCTGCCTCGGGCATGGATGTTTGTGATGTCCTTAGGTTAGTTAGGTTTAACTAGTTCTAAGTTCTAGGGGACTAATGACCTCAGCAGTTGAGTCCCATAGTGCTCAGAGCCATTTGAACCAGCCAGATCAGCAGAACGGTTGCCATGAGCAGCACTGAAGTGGGTAGGGGAACCGTCACTCAGGAGACAAATCGAAGTCTTTAATAAGTTTGTCAGTTAGAAGACCCCTACTTGTCGAAGTGGCACTTCCCCACAGAGGACTATGTGCATTGAAGTTTCCGAGGAGGAGATCCGTAGGTGGGAGTTACTGTATTAAGGTTGACAGTTCAACATAAGGAAGTGGCCTTCTTGGAAGGAGGTAGACACTGCAAATGGCGACTGCTGGGATCATTTGCATTCTTACTGCTATTGCTTCAAGGCTGGTATGAAGGGGGAGCAAGTCACTAATGACATTTGAGTGAACTAAAGTGCAGACCCCTCCAGATGCTATCCCAGGCCCAGCACAGTTCCGACAGAATGCTCGATAACCGCAAAACGTTGGAGAATGGTTATCATAGAAGTGAGTAAGAGGAAATGAGGTAGTGTATTTACGGTGGGTGGCGATAATACCTGTTGCGATTCCACTGATTAGCGTGTATTGAGAGTCCAGGTTATACGTTGAAACACGTATGTAACATAGCAGCGATGGCGAGGCATTGTAGCATCTGTGACCAGAGAGCTTGCGCTTGACCGCGCGAGTGTTGCGAGCGGTTCTCAGTCTGTCAGTCGTTGCGAGTCTGTCAGTCAGTCGTTGCGAGTGTGTAGCTCTGTCTAGTTGAGAGCAGTACTCTGTCAGTAGTCGTCGCGTGCTGTACGCAAATAGTCGTCATGCAGAGCGGTCGGTCAGTAGTAGCAGCCCAGTGCGGTTGTGTGATGTAGGCGGTCGGCAACACTGGTCAAGATGGTGAATAAGGTATACTGTTAATTAATATAATCATTAGATAATGAAAATTTTATTTATTGTAATTATTCTCCAACAAGTTCCCCAATAATAATTTTTATTTCAAAAGCATTTTTTCAAAAATTTAATTTTTTATTGAACTAAAGATTTCGTTGCACTTCCCATTTCATTCCACTTCTTTTAAAAAAAAATTTCACTAAAATCACAAAAAAAGAGAATATTATTATTTGCAATGCAGTTCCTCCAAGCGGTGCGCAACAACAAGAGCAGAAATGTGACATCCATTTATTCTGAGGTAAGACTTTAATTCTGATTGTTTTACACAGGGCCAAAGACCGATATTTCGGTTTAATTAAATTTTCTTATCACTGAATTGACTTTAATTTTTGTGAAGAATTTACATTTGAGTCAGATTGCTAATTTTTGTTTAATCGTCATTGTCACTAGATTCCATTGTGGGCAGGTTACGCTTAGCGCAATGTGCATCAGCATTTCTAATTAGTATCGTCCTTTCTTTTAAAATTTTTGTGGGGAGGTTACACTTGGCTCCCATTTCTAATTAAGTATTGTCTTTTTCCTTTTAAAAATTACGGTGGGGAGGTTACACTTGGCGACCCTGCCAGGATCGTATTTCGTTGAGAGTCTTTTGAACAACAGTCAGATATCTGCTCTTGTTTGCTTAGATATAATTAGGATTTGGCGCAACGCTTTTAATAATATTGTGACTTTCTTTCTACAGGTCAACGGCAATTTGTTGCTTTGTTGTATTTGTGTGTTGCTTTTGCATTGTGCTTATTTATTTTGTGAATAATTTTGACTATTGTTAAAATGCCGCGAAAGACTGTGAATAGTGTATCGCGAGGTATTATGAATGAAATTACCGACACAAACAACTTTACCGATAGGACATGTGACACGCAGTGTAATGATGACAATCCTGCGTTCACTAACAATCAGTGCATTCCAACCACTAATGATGACTTTTACCTTAATGATGAACAAACGAACTCAATTGTCTCGTGTGTTAACTTGACGACAATTGATGACGCGGAGCGGTCTATAGTACTGAGCGCTGCCGAGCTTAACACAGCCGATTTGGAAAACTCAAGTAACGTACAGACAAATTTGTCTAATGAAAATGAACAGGATACACAAAGTACGACGGATTTATTTAATTCTGAAATAGTGAGTGACAGTGTAGGTCCGACTGATAGTCCTTTTTGTAAGTTGCAAAATGACCAAATGGTCACACAAAGCGCGACAACTGCACATATACCACCACACAGTACTGAGAATGCAACAGCTACTTTTGGGTGGGATCAAGTTATGGCATTTTTACGACAAATGGCTGAAAAACAGGATAATGATTCCAAACACTTAAATGAAAAACTTGACAATAATGACAAAAAACAAGACAAACTTAGTGAACAAATTAGAGACGTTGCCGCGCAGTGCCATGACACTAAGGAACAGTTGCGCGTGGAAATTGAAGCTTGTTCACAAAAAAATAGCGAAGAAATTAAGTATGTTGCGCAAGAATTAAGAGAAATGCAAACAGCCGCAACAGAAACACTTAGAGTGGAAATTAGTACAGTCGCTAAACAATGTTCTGAAAAAGCTGCACAATTACGGGACGAGTTTAGAGCAATGACGGTAGAACTTTCGCGCACTATGGACGCAAAGATAGACGCGAAATTCGAACAGCAGAACACTCAGATTAACGAGCGCTTTAATCAGCACATACAGAACAGTGATACGCGTTTCCGCAGATTTATTCAGGATCAAAACAAAGTGAAACGACAAGTCATGGAAACAATCACTGCACAAAGACAAGAGGACAAACGTAAAATATTCGCGAAAGCGAAGACGTATGTAGACAATAATATTACTACAGTGTCCGACAAAATTAATACCATAGAACAATTGAACGCGGAATTACGGGATGAAATTTCTGACCTTAAATCAAAAACAGATACACACACAGTAAATATTCAAACAGTGACAGATAGATTCGAACAATTAGATCTAACACAGGATTGTGATGTTATCAAAGCTGATGTTAAAAAACTGAGCGAAACTACGCGCAAGTTGCAAAAACAGATTAATGCGTCTGATTCTAAAACCGATGATCAGGTTAAGATACTGACTGAAAAATGTGATGAATTGGCCAGTCGTATTGATGTTATCGAAAATACTAATGACAATAAATCAGACGATACTGCACCGGTTTCATTTATCCAAACACCTGAATTTCAAAATTTACAGCAGACAATTAATGAGATCGATTCGTCTAATAACACGTTGCATAGAAAATTGTCGAATTTACAACAAGAAGTAACAGAATTAAAAACTATTTCAGTCACCAATAACACATCACAACAGACGCCACTTTATGAACATTTGTCAGACTTACGCAGCGTGTATAATGTGAGCAATTTACAGCAACTACGCGACTTAAAATCCGAAAAGCCACGCGACTTAAAATCTGAAAAACTACGTAACTTGAAGTACGAAATGACACAGACAAACAGATTCACACACAAACCTGAACGTGTTCTCAAATTCAGTGACGAGAACGTTGATAATAAGCAGTTTGCATTTGTAAGAAAATGTAAAGAATTTAATAATGACAGAGCACAGATACACGATTTGCACTGTATACGACAATTTATCTTTGTACATTCACCGCTATTATCTGTAATGGAGAAACTAGCTTTGAACCAGATGCGACAATTTATTTTTGTATTTGCAACAGCATTACGTATTATGCAGAAACCGGAATTAGCATGCAGACAGCAATTTATTTCTGAATTTGTACCGCCATTGCCTATAACACAAAAGCTAAAGATTATTTGCAGTGCGTAATTGACCTCAGGGGATTCATTACGCTTTAATGAATATGTGCCGTAGCGAGCATAGGGCCCCGAGCTGTAGTAGTGCTGTTTCATCTTTAGTTTTCTGCACTGCTGCCTTTTCTTCTACTATCCTTTATATCTATCAAAACTGCTCTTTAACTATTGCTCTACCTAGAATTAAGAAAAATATGTAATGAAAACGGGATATGACAAATCTTTACCGAATGTGACAATTTTCAGTAAGCACTCCCGTAATGACAACTACCGCCGTAATTTTGATAACAGATAAAAATCGTAATCATCAGTATGTGTAAAATTAACAGCAAACCACATTTTGGTAACAATAGACCTTTTCACCACAATAGCATGAAAGTCAGCCGCTTAGCATACCTAACCAACAATGCAGTCTACAAGGTCAACCAAACTTTAATGTTTCGCCGCGTGCACGTATAGTCCCAGCTCCAACAAATAGTAACGCATGGCAGCAAAGAAATAACTACGTACAGACAACACACCATTTCAACTCGTATCGCAATGCGCCGTATAGAAATTACTATCATGACAGACGTAAAAAGAATGATGAGCACAATTTGCAGCGTACATTTAATAACAGTCGATCTTTCCAGCAGCAAGAACATCAACAAGAACATATTATCATGAATGAAACAGACAATAGGTGTCATCCATAGCGTAACACGTCAGTAAGAAATAACAGAACAGTTCGTATAGTGGATATGCCACAACATTCTCCCGTAAATAATAGCACATACGACGGAATTTGACCAGACACAGTACAGATTGCATATTACAGTAACGCAAACATTACTTTTGACACGCAGAATTTTGTTCACGAGAATGTTATTTGAAACATGCTTTGTTGAATGCTCCACTTTTATCGCACCCAGATCTTACCAGAAATTTTTCCATTGCCACTGACAGTTCCAACACCGCTTTAGGCGTACACATTTTCCAGGAAATTGAAGAAGATGGTTCTACAGTAATTAAAAACATCGCATTTGCAAGTCGCATTTTGTCACCTGCTGAACGAAATTATTCCGTCACAGAACTTGAAACATTATGTGTTGTATGGGCTTTCACGAGATTTAGGCATTTTCTTTATGGCAGACATACCACCGTTTACACAGACCACAGAGCGATACAATTTTTACTTTTGGCCAAATTCACTCACGACAGATTAAGCAGATGGAAACTATATTTACAGGAATTTAATTTTACAATAGTTCACATTCCCGGTACACAAAATGTTATAGCAGACGCACTATCGCGTTCTCTCGGCAACAATCAGCAAGACGTAGCAACCAACTTCTGCAAAACAAATTTCAGTGTCATGTACATTCAGCAAGTTGCTTTTGAAAATTTTATTTCATCGTCATTACAGGACATAGCACAAGAGCAAAATAAAGACAATGTGTGGAAAGAAATTAAACACCTTTGGCAAGATAGGAATAATGTTACGATTAGAAACCATTACACTGTACGCAATGACATTCTGTTTCGCCGCTCTCATCCTGACAGCAGCAATTGGTTATTATGCATTCCTGACGAACTGGTTAACAAATTAATCTGGTACACTCATTTAAGTTACGCACATTACGGAGCACGAAAATGTTTTCTCATACTGAGACAGAACTCTTATTTTACTAACATGGAAAAACGTATACGACGAGTTTTAGCGTCTTGTAAAATTTGCCAGAAAGCTAAATCAGACACCACTTCACATATTCCTCCATTATATCCCATTATACCTGTTAAATTAAGACACATGGCCGCAGTAGATATTTTTGGTCCGATTCCGAGAACTAACAGAGGTTTTTGCTACATTTTTGTCGCTGTTGAGCTCACTTCAAAATTTGTTACTTTCACTCCGTTACGCAAAGCTACTGCTAAAACTGTTTCGAAAGCATTTGTAAAACATTTTCTATCTCATGTAGGGCATGTGATGAAAGTAATTTCTGACAATGGATCTCAATTTCGTAGTACCATATGGACACGCATGTTACGAGCCAGAAACATTTCTCCGATCTATATATCCAAGTACCACGCTTCTTCGAACCCCTGTGAACGATTAATGAAAGAAATTGGTAAACTGTGCCGAATATACTGCCACAAAAGACATATTGATTGGGATACACACATACTCTCATTCCAAGATGTAATTAATTCCATTCCAAATGAATCCACTATGCTATCTCCGTCTGTTATACTGAAAAATGCTGAACCACCTAACAAAATTAAAGAATTAATAACATTTCCTACATCTCGTCGATTACGACACCACGAAATAATTGACATTGCACTGAACAACATCAAACGTGCCGCAGAGCGCCGGAGAAGACAGCAAAAACAGGTTTGTACACGCCGCGTCTTTCACGTTGGACAGAAGATACTAGTACGTACACACTATTTATCCAGCAAATTAAAAGGTAAGTGCAGTAAATTTGAACTTCTATACGAAGGTCCATATCGGATTCGCAGCATCCCTCACCCCAATGTTGTACACGTCGAAACTTTGAGAACCAAAAAATCGAAAGGCAATCACCATATCTCAAACAGTAAACCGTTTATTGAGTGAAACCACTGTATGATTCAACACACTACGATGCCATTTACTAATGCAATTATTTCACCTGACTAATTACTGATGATTATCGTATTTTTTCTTGGCAAGTGCCCGGCAAGGTAAGGTTAGCAGGTCGCTTTTCTTGTTGTTACACATCAGACCGTGCATATTTTTTCAGAGACACTTACGTATTTTATGACTAATTATGCAATGTTAGCTAATGACATGTTAATTTCATTATATTTTTTTTTCATTAAAGTCTTTAATTCTCGCCTCTATTAACTACACTACATACAAGCTGAACACAACGAACGTCACATTTGTCTTTTTATGTACAATTGTATTCCAGTTTTGTTTGTATGTACTGTGAAATAGTTAAGATATAACACACACCAGTTGACTTTGACATTTTTTGTTGCCCTATGACACCTCAAGATCGTGACTGTTTTACATTTTTTTTTTTTTTTGCTACTGCATTGTATTATTCTGTGTACATTTTTGCATCTGAACACTGTCAACGTCTTTAACATATTACGTTTTCTGTCATGTTATGCTGTATGGTTAATTGTGTCACCATAAACCAGTCATTATTTAGTGGGTATATGATTTAAATGCAAGACATTAATCTCTGTTCATCAATTTCAGAAAGAAAGGATGTATGTAAGAAATAAATTCAACAGAAATGGGAATTTCACCTACGGAATAAACGAAAGGAGATGCGATAACTTTATGAGGAAGAGTAAATGGATCAGGATTAACAAACATTAACAAGAATATACTATACTCATCACAGAATAGCAGTCTTAACTAATTTTTCTTTCAGAATACAAGGTGATTGATGCAGGCTGTCAGAGAGAACTACACATCTTAGTTTTAGTGATGAAATATGCTAGAGATAAGGAATAGTTATGTAATGAGTAATGAAGTGATTTTTTGCAGATGATAATGAATACTGATGAATAATGATGAAGGATATGGTATTATGAATAATGAAGTTTTTCTTTACAGGTGAAGTTATGATGATATGGATAATGAAGTTTTTTCTTTACAGATGAGGATAATGTTGAAGTTATGTATTTATGCTACGTAGTTATTTAAGTATTTGTTGCAGTTTGCTTTGACAGCAGGTGTAATATTGCATAGTAGGATGACGGAAAGTTTTGGAAAGGACAGCTATGAAACACATTTTTATACACATTTCGCTACCTGTTAATTCGAAGTTCACTGCTTTTCAGCATAGTGTGCGTTTCTTCTTTCAGGTCAATAACCCGTTTTGTAATTTTTCCAGGAGAAGTTTTTCATGATACTTACTAAACCTGTTACTTATTATACCTGTTCTAGCACTTGCATTTTTATTTTTTACCCATTTGTGTTTATCATTTATAAATGTGATCACATATACTGCCTTGTTACATAATCTTGCTACAGCTGACTCATGACGAATGACGTTACCTATCCTCATTTGCAGCAGTAGGTCAAAAGCAAATAGTGTTATGTTTCAGCAATTAATTATCGATCCCAACGCAATGCATTGCTACCAAAAAAAAAAATGTATTACCAGTCCCACATAATGTCACTAGTTTATGATAATTCTGAATAATACTGATCAACTCTGAATAGCAGGTCACTTGAGTAATGACCTCTTAATGAGACTATATTCAAAATAATGCTTTGTCACTAGCTAATAACTGCCACTGTTTATTGTAATGATACTACTTATAATGCCTGTGATTACTAATGATTTGACTGTAATTAACTGATTTTAATAATGACTTTGTAATGATCTGAATACTACTGAAGGAGGAACACTGTTTATTGTAATGATACTACTTATAATGCCTGTGATTATTAATGATTTGACTGTAATTAACTGATTTTAATAATGACTTTGTAATGATCTGAATACTACTGAAGGAGGAACACTGTTTATTGTAATGATACTACTTATAATGCCTGTGATTATTAATGATTTGACTGTAATTAACTGATTTTAATAATGACTTTGTAATGATCTGAATACTACTGAAGGAGGAACACTGTTTATTGTAATGATACTACTTATAATGCCTGTGATTATTAATGATTTGACTGTAATTAACTGATTTTAATAATGACTTTGTAATGATCTGAATACTACTGAAGGAGGAACACTGTTTATTGTAATGATACTACTTATAATGCCTGTGATTATTAATGCTATGATTAATTAACTGATTTTTAATAATGACTTCGTAATGATCTGAATAATATTGAATGATGAACTATGTTTTATTATATTCAATACTTGCTGGCCACTGAGTGCCAATAATTAATGTCACTCCACGAATTGTTATTAATTATGCCATTAATTAGTTCTTGTTTTCTATGTTCATACTTTGTAATTTGAAATGAATGTGACTGTTTCATAATGCTTTGTAATTAGGAGAAGACTAATGATTCTTACTATATTAGAATGACAAATGATTAATTAACGACAAATGATTAATTAACTGTAATTAGACAAATGATTAATTAACGACAAATGATTAATTAACTGTAATTAGACAAATGATTAATTAACGACAAATGATTAATTAACTGTAATTAGACAAATGATTAATTAACTGTTATTAGACAAATGATTAATTAACGACAAATGATTAATTAACTGTAATTAGGAAAAGGCTAATGATTATTATTGGAATGACAAATGATTAATTAACTGTAATTAGGAAAAGGCTAATGATTATTATTGAAATGACAAATGATTAATTAACTGTAATTAGGAGAAGGTTAATGATTCTTAATTATACTCTGTGACAAAAAAGAATGCGATTATTTCATAATGCTTTGCAACCAGGAAAAGAAGGCTACTGATTCTATGTAAAACAATTAATGAACATTTTTCTGTAATACTACATACTTGGTACAGAAATGTTCAATAACTGGGCTATGAATGCCACAAACTGCTAATTAAGTCTGTAACTGTCAATATTATGTGACTTGATGTCCTTCACGTCATAAGCTGACTACCCTAAATTATTGCAATGTCCATTTGTCCTGTTTATCCTAGTGATCATGGAGCACTATCTTTGGTTTTGCACTAATTCTACGTGGGTGTGCCTTGTAAGAGCGTGGTGTTGACACGACATGCTGTCCACCACCATGAGCGATGAAGACATTATTATGGTCCCACTGTTTGGTGTACCTAATGTACTGCCAAAATGAAAACATGGAACATTACTACGACAGTTCAGTGTCTTGGCTACACTGATAAATTCTGATGGGAAAAGAACTTCAAGTTGTGTCACTTGGTGTTGTACTTCTGTGGAAAGATATGGACTTTCAGAACAGCTATGTGCAATCTAAAGTGCTACAACCATGATGCAATCCTTCCCTTTTCTATCCTGATTCTTGTCACATAAGGAAAATAATTCTTTTTGGTAACATCATTTATGTTCGTAGGTTATACATTTTTTTTTCGATTTGCTGAACTTCAGTGCGTGTGCACTTTGGACATGATTTTTTTTTGCCATTATGTTTATTTGTTGTGAAAATGCTAAAGACATTTTTTCAGTGCGTGTGCACTTTGGACATGATTTTTTGCCATTATGTTTATTTATTGCGAAAATGCTAAAGACATTTATTTTTTCGATTTGTTCTCAAGTACAGTATGTGCACTCTTGTCTTTTATATTGTGTATACATTTTATTTTTAATGATATGTTCTGAACTACAGTGCATGTGCACTTATGTTAGGTGTTAATATGTTTTCTACTGAACTTCAGTGCCTGTGCATTTTTCTCATTTTTCAATATGATTGTACTCATTCTGTATATTCAATACTTCAATGCGTATGCACTTATGTCATTTGTTACTCATTGTACATACATTTCATCAATTACTGATATGTTCTCAACTGCAGTGCATGTGCACTCATGTCACTTGTCAACATAATATTTTGCCAGTCTGTTTATTTGTTCTGAATATGCTAAAGAATTTTTTTTCAGTGCCTGTGCACTTTGTTATCTGTCAAATAATTTGTATATACATTTTTCTGATTTGCTACTATGTTTTGTATTCACATTTTGTCTTTGTCTGATATATTTTGTACTTAGTGCGTGTGCACAACATTTAAATATTCTGTAAGTTGTAGGATTTTGTTAATTAAAGAAAAATTTTGCCGCGCTTGGCAAGTCCAAATGACTCACCATCGCTGCCAAATTTTTGCCCCCCCAGTGGAGGGTTATGAAACACGTATGTAACATAGCAGCGATGGCGAGGCATTGTAGCATCTGTGACCAGAGAGCTTGCGCTTGACCGCGCGAGTGTTGCGAGCGGTTCTCAGTCTGTCAGTCGTTGCGAGTCTGTCAGTCAGTCGTTGCGAGTGTGTAGCTCTGTCTAGTTGAGAGCAGTACTCTGTCAGTAGTCGTCGCGTGCTGTACGCAAATAGTCGTCATGCAGAGCGGTCGGTCAGTAGTAGCAGCCCAGTGCGGTTGTGTGATGTAGGCGGTCGGCAACACTGGTCAAGATGGTGAATAAGGTATACTGTTAATTAATATAATCATTAGATAATGAAAATTTTATTTATTGTAATTATTCTCCAACAAGTTCCCCAATAATAATTTTTATTTCAAAAGCATTTTTTCAAAAATTTAATTTTTTATTGAACTAAAGATTTCGTTGCACTTCCCATTTCATTCCACTTCTTTTAAAAAAAAATTTCACTAAAATCACAAAAAAAGAGAATATTATTATTTGCAATGCAGTTCCTCCAAGCGGTGCGCAACAACAAGAGCAGAAATGTGACATCCATTTATTCTGAGGTAAGACTTTAATTCTGATTGTTTTACACAGGGCCAAAGACCGATATTTCGGTTTAATTAAATTTTCTTATCACTGAATTGACTTTAATTTTTGTGAAGAATTTACATTTGAGTCAGATTGCTAATTTTTGTTTAATCGTCATTGTCACTAGATTCCATTGTGGGCAGGTTACGCTTAGCGCAATGTGCATCAGCATTTCTAATTAGTATCGTCCTTTCTTTTAAAATTTTTGTGGGGAGGTTACACTTGGCTCCCATTTCTAATTAAGTATTGTCTTTTTCCTTTTAAAAATTACGGTGGGGAGGTTACAACGTACAGGAGCTGAGGAGAGGGCATATCACTCTGCCAGTGATCTGAACTAACGAGGGTGGAGTGACATCCATAAATAAAAGGTCAGACTCAGTTTGTGAAGGGGAGATGACACTTCTGGGGGCACCATGGGGGGTCTTGTCCTGGGGCTTCTTCTCCTCCTCCTCCTCCTCCTCCTCCTCCTCCTCCTCCTCCTCCCCCCTCTCTTTCGGAGAATGAGGAAGGCAAGGCACAGAGGGAGATTAAGCTTCTGCAAGATCCAGGACCAAGAGAGCAAGCGACCTTGGGGTGCACGGACAGTGCGTCTCATGGCCGAGTCATGGTAGCTGGCTTTCGGTCTGAGACATGCCGGGGAGAGTGTCCCAGAGGGGAGCCCCATCAGTGGTAGGTGGCAAAAGAAGGCGGGCACTCCTTCGACTGGGGAGGGGGAGTTACACCTGTAGGGGAGGGTGTGGGAACTGCAGGTGAGGGGAAGGGGAGAGTGGGATGGGACTAGGGTAAGGAAGAGGGAGGAGAGGGAAGGAAGTAACTAACAGGGGCAAAAGTTGAAGGAATCAACGCTGGGTGGATTGGGTAATATTTTTAGCGAGCCTCAGCATAAGATAGGCGGTCCAGAGACTTGTATTCTTGGATCTTCATTTCCTTCTCGTAAGCAGGGCAATCTGCGAGCATGGAGAGAGGAAGTCACAACAATTTACACACAGGTGGTGGAACACAGGAGTGTCCCTCATGGAGTGAGTGTCCACAGTTACCAACACAGAGGATCCGCGTACAGTGGGAAGACTAATATACAAAACGCCTCATGGGTGGCGGGATGTACAGTTTCACTTCCAATTGGTAACACATGACCTTGACCTTTTCTAGGAGGGTATCTCCCTCGAAAGCAAGAATGAAGATGCCGGTATAGGTGCAGTTGTCTTTATGACCCTTCTGCACACGTCAAACAAAGTGAACACTGTGTCACTACAGATAAATCTGGAGTTCCTCAGCAGTTTTCAGGATGAGGTCCTGTTGAAAAATCACTGCCTGGACCATACTTAGTGACTAGTGAGGGGTAATAGACACTGGGACTGGGCTAGTACGAAGAGCTGCAGATTGGGTAACAGAAACAACTTTGATCAATAGGGAGCCTGACCACATCTTACTAAGAGACTCCACTCCAACAAACTTGTCCTCGATATTCTCCACAAAAAGTAGTGACTTTTTGGCAGCAAATGTGTTCCCGTCCATCCTAGTACAGACCAGGTAGCAGGGAAAGTGTATCATCCAAAGACGGCGAGTCTGGCCCTCCTCCGAGAGTGTAGCCAGGAAAGGGAAAGCTGCAGGGTCATACAAAGCAGCATTCAATGAACATTTACCACTCAGAGAGATGGTCAGATTTTTGCATCTTAATACACTTCCTGCGCCAAGCATCCACCCTGAAACCACACACTCCGATCAGGGGCTCTCCCCATGGGGGCCACACACCCGCAGCAAGTGCAGCCTGGCACAGTGGCCGTTGCCAGGAGTTCCAATGCTCCAGGATCACAAGCAACCACTCCTTGAAATACATGGGGAGGCAATAGCTCACTTACCAGTAGTGTGATCTCTGTGTTGTCAAGAGCCAAATGGGTAAATAACAGCCCCACCACATGGACTGGCTACACATTCTCGTGATCTGTCAGCGTGGAGGAGGACTAAAGCAGGGAAGGAAGAGGGGAAGGAAGCGTCTGAAAGGAATCCAAGGAGGGAGAGTTCTTCTCCATATGGCTCCCACTAAAGACGGAACATTTAGAAGTAGAGGTCAGACTCCAAGGGGAACCAAAACTCAATAAATAATGAAAGAAGAGGCAAGAGGGACAAAATTTCAAGGAATACAGGGAACCAGGTGTATGGCCATGTCAACATAAATCAGAACACTGAGAGAGGGGCGAGGAGGGGGCAGTGGGTAAGAAGGATGGTTGGGGAAGACATAAGGCTGTGGAGGAAGGGGCTTGGAGAAGAAAATGCAGCCAGGGAAGGAAGAATGGGCGGCAATAGCTTAGGGCCCCATGTGCGCCACGCACAAACTCACGAAAGAACCATGAGCCCCAGAGGGCGGGGGGGGGGGGGGGGCAAGCAAAATCTCCCTCACACATGTACTATTACCTGTGACATAACTTTCAGTACATAATTGTATAACTGACACACTCACAGAATACAAATAAGATTAAATTAATACAGAAAGAAAATGTTTCAGTACACAGAGACTCTTTGGAAGGTTAACATTCCACCTTTCGTTACAGACAAGCAAAACTCTCCATCGCACCCTACCTTGGATAAGTGGTGAGATGGTCCATTGGATAACCCGTCAAAAACTGAACACATGTCAAGCATCAAAACAGGAAGAAGGTGCACTGAACTACGAAAAAAGAAGCGAAATAGAAGCAGTGAACAGTCTAAGCTGAAGGTCTGCAACATCGACAGAATTTTGAGTACCCAAGGCGTTGTGGGTATGTGGTTATGGTGTTGGACTGCAAAGGAGGAGATCCATGTTCAAATCTCTCTTGTACCCGATTTTTTTTCACAAAATTATGAACTGTGTCTGGTCACTGACGTATCTGTTCATTGTATTCAAATTTTTGTATGGTTCATGGTGTAACTTCATTCTGCAAAAGCAGTGTGTAAGGTTCAAAATGGCTCTGAGCACTATGGGACTTAACATCTGTGGTCACCAGTCCCCTAGAACTTAGAACTACTTAAACCCAACTAACCTACGGACATCACACACATCCTTGCCCGAGGCAGGATTCGAACCGGCGACCGTAGCGGTCGTGCGGTTCCAGACTGAAGCGCCTAGAACCGCTCGGCCACACAAGCTGGCAGTGTGTAAGGAATGGACCTCTAGACATACATGACTCCTATTTGTTCTACACAAGTACCACATGTTATGACTCTTGCATTCTGTTTTAGAAATTTTGACACACTAATTCCTTTGTTGTAACACAGTTAACATCCTTTTATTTGTTTTTTTTTTTTTTATTTCTTTGAGAGGTCTATGTGGCATCTTGCCTGCTCTCTCTATTCATCACATTTCCTTGCAATGGTAATATACTCTTACCATATGACTCATGTTCTGTAACCTATGTATAGTATGACAGCTGTGAAGACTACAGAAGGAGAACAGACACATCAATGACTGAACAGACAGTTCATACATTTGTGAAAAAGTTGGACACAAGAGAGATTTGAACATAGATATTTCACTTAACAGTCCGACACTGTAACCACACAACGATGACGCCATGGTTGTTGCAAGTCACTTGATGTTGCACATCATCTGCTTGGACTGTCCACTGTTTTTGTTTTGCTTCTTTTTTCACAGTTCAGAACACCTTCTAGTTTTCATGCTTGATCTGTGTGTAGTTTTTGATGGGCTATCCACTTGGCTATTTTACCACTAATTGAGGAGGAGGGGGGGGGTGATGGGGACGTTCCATAGTGAGACAGTTTTCTATGTGACAAACTTGTTTTCCTTCTAAATATGCAAAATGATCATAATTCCATAATCAGTAAAATGACAATTAAAATTCAAGCCAGAGTCCAGGACAGAGAATAACTGTACCATCAGAAGGCTAAATTACAGAAGCAAATGGTTCAGGGTTGGATCCCTAGAGGGGTCTTAATGTACAAATAAAACATTTCCATGAGAGGAATAATGACATTGCTGTAAAATAAAAAATCATGTGCCACACTTTATTCCCTATGCCAAATTTTTTATTGTTTAGGATCAACTCATCTGTAAGCATTTGGATGGGGATTTGATAGCAATTCAAATAGCTCAAAGTGTATGTCAAAAACTTTTTGCTTTCTTTACTAATTGCTTTTGATTTTTCATTGGTTTTCACAAGAACCAGGTCCCCAATTCTGAATTGTGTAACTTTTACATTTCTGTCATGTGTCTGTTTTCTTAAATTGTACTGTTGTTCTATGGTCATCCTAACAGTTTCTTCCATTTCTTGTACAGATGAGCTTTTACATTCAGGATACTCCATTAGTTCATTGAAAATGTTGTCAGGTTTTCTGTTTTACATAATTTCATAATGAGAAAACAGAATGCTGTAAAATATTTAAAATATCTTCAAAATCCCTCACATATTTTTACTGTAGTGTGTTCTAAACAATCTCTCTCTCCCATATAACTTTCTGTTGGATTGCTACCAGAAAAATAGAGAAATTAATGTGTTTTTTATGTTTTCATACCTAAAAAAGTTTTTCGATACTTTCAGAGATCGCCCTCCATTCTGAAAATAGTCTTCACATGTTTTAGAGATAATGCTCTTGCTTGTAGCTTTTCTTAACAGGTAAAGTTTTATGAATTTTGAGAATAGATCAGCCATTACAAAAATATAGCTGTAACCACTTTTAGATTTTGGTAACTGCCAAAAAAATTCCTCCCCACTATTTCCATTTTCAGAACATTCTGCATATAGTCTCTACACGTTTAGTTACTAACTTTTATTCTATGGCATCTGTAACTAGTTGCTAAAAGATATCTAACCCTTCTTGTCATGATATAAAAATATAAATTTACTTGAATTTTCTGTATAAATTTCAGTGCTTCACAATGACTGTGCCTTTCCTATTCATAGCAGGTAAGTATGTCAATAAACTGTTCTGGCCGACAAACTACTACTTGTTGCTGCCTGTAAACTTTAAATTGCATCCCACTTATTTCTTTTCCCTTCATGCCAATAAAGCCATTTACTAGTTTCCAATTAGATAATGATTTTGATTCCACCTGGTGTCCTTACAAACCTTACTTGTCCCCTTATCTGTAATTTCCCTTATTCCTTCATTCTTCTCATTCTCACCCCACTCCCCCCCCCCCCCCCCAAATGGTAGTCTACACAATGCATTGGCAATTAAATTGTCTTTACCTTTTACATAATTAAGTATTGGTGTAACTGAACTAGTGTACAAAAGTGCCCATCATGTGATCCTATCATGGTGTAGTTTACAGACCTGTAAAAAGCTCAATACTTCGTGATCTGAGCACAGTGATTTCATGTCCTAACAGATAATTCCTGAATTTTAAAAATGAACATGATATAATGAATAGTGCCTTTTCTGTAACAATGTAATTTTTTCATGTTTCCTTGCAGTTCTACATGCAAAACTGATTGAACAGATATTGATATAAGTTAAGCCAAAAAATAATTAACTGTATTTCTAGGTCTAGGAAATTTTACTAAGACCAACATTCTCTCCCATATTCAGATTTTTCTGGAAATAAATTAGTGTCAATCCCACTATCACTTCTGTCACATATTACACAAAAGGGTGGAGAGAGATTAGGTCTGTGTAAGATTTTGCTGTTACAAAGTTCTTTCTGTATCTCCTCAAATCATCCCAAATCCAAATACTGTTCTACTTATGACGATTATTCAAACATAGTACATTAAAAGTTTGTGTCTTTATATAAGTTAAGCCAAAAAATAATTAACTGTATTTCTAGGTCTAGGAAATTTTACTAAGACCAACATTCTCTCTTCATTCGACAAAATTCCCTCCTCTGTTATGCAGTGTCCCAAAACTTTCAGTTAAGTCACTGAAAACTTACACTTTTCTAATTTTATGATCATTCCCCCTACTCTTAATGTTTGCTACACTTCTCCTACAATATTCAATGTTCTTTTCACTGTTACGTGTAGGTCATCCAAATATATATTAATTTATTTAATGATTCATTCACCAACACACAACTCTAAGCCCCAACAAATTCTGCCACAGGCACAGGCACATCTCACCCAAAAAATACTACATGATATTGGAAACATTTCCCACTATACAAAAAAGCAGAGAATCAGGTTCAAGAGAAATTTGATGACAATTGCAAGTAAGATCAAGTCTTGACATACAGGATATATTTTGAAATTTATCTAGCAGCTCGTCTGTATTCTCAGCATGGCCTGTTTCTCTTTGCAAATATTTATTTAACTGTATGGAATTAAATATAATTCTCAATCCATCTCTTTTTTTCACAATAACCAACAGATTTGTGTATTAGTAAAAACCTCTTTCTATGATCCTCCAGCTCTGCATTTTCTGTTGTTCCCTCTCAATGGCTAATCTTTATGATGTTGGAATACAGTAAATTTTTGTGAAAAATGGCTCATAAGGATTCAACTTAAGTTCCTCACTCTTCCAGGTTTCTCACTAAACACATCTTGAAATCCAAATGAAAATTCATTCAATTCATTTTTTTGTTCTGGTTAAGCTTATTAGCCTCATTAACTTTACAATTTACCAATTTATACTACCCATCCTTATCTTGTCCCTCATCACTAATATATTCATCAATTACATAGCCCCTGTCTTCTTTACAAATAACCCCTTTTATCTGATTGGCTTTGCCAGTGCAATTTACCATTAACAATTTAGTTTTCCCAGTAATCCCACTCTTTGGCTCCATGATGATGAATTCTTCAGTCTCCCAACTAAAACATACCTTTGCTTCAACAATCCAATCAACCTCCAAAATTAAATCCTCGTTAACCTCAGGCAAGAAAAGATAGCCGGTACAGAGTACACCACCAATTTCAGAATCTAGGATTACTTGAAACTAGACTATTTTACTGTGCCTCCCAATGGCTCCCATAACCTTTACACCAATAACAGATAATTCAGTAAAATTCTTACTGTGTTTAATTTGATCTCTCAATTCCGCAGAAATTCTACTGATTGGTCTGCCAGGGTCTATCAAACAGTTCCCTTCCCAGTTATCAGTTTTAACGAAAATGTAAGAAGTCTTTGTAACTCCCCCTCCTCTCTACCTTCTTTTTAAAATAAACCATTTTCCACTTCTTCATAACGAATACCACCATTACCTTGATTGTCATCACATTCATTTCATAAATAGGCTGCAAAGCTCCTACAGGCTTATTATCTTTCTCTAAATTGCCCTCGTTTTTCTCTTTGCATCAGACTGGATGTAATTCATTGCAAATCCCCTCTCTTTTCAACAACTTTAACATTATTATCCATATTTCTATATTGATCCCAAGCAACTTTTAAAATCTCGTCATCAATGCAAGTTGATTTTTTTATCCTCTTCACTATTAGTGCTCCCCACTTTTCTGACATCCAACTACAAAATCTGATCCTTTTACACTACCCTATCATATCCATCACCCCCAATGAATCATCACCCCTATTTGCATTATCACTTCCCTTCAGAATGTAATTTTAATGTCCAAATAAATCATCCCATCTAGCTCATTAAAAATTATCTGACTTCTCAAATCATAGCATCTATAACAATCATTTACAACATCACAAAATCTCTCATTACTTTCACAAATCATAGAATCATCAAGCTCCTCTGCCTCACAAATCACAGATCATTGTCCTCAGCCTCAGCACCACAATTATCACACTAAGTTTCCTTTTGACATAAGATCACCAGATTCACTTGTTTCAACATCAGAACAAAGAGATTCTCTCTCACCTCCCACACCTTCATTACTCATCAAATTATTTATACCATAAAGGTGAAAGTTATCATCAACACTTTAATACCCACATTCTTACAGTTCTCTAGACTATACAGATTATGAAAAGTTTTTGCGTCCATTCTACCTTAACATCTTTCCCCAGTTTCTAATTTCTCCTATGTGTTCAAACTTCATTGCACTCCAAAACTTTGTCAAAATGTAACCTGCACACCTGGGAAACCCCACTACTAATATATCTGTGGGACTTCACATTTCCTCCTTTTTATTCACAGTATTTTGCCTGATACTAATGACTTTCTCACTGCAAACTGACAGGCACCTGTTGAAGCAACCCTCATTATTGCTGATCATTGCCTCTGTTTTACCTCAGGTTATAATCTTCCTTATTGTCTTCCCCTTTTGGCTATCCCTGTTATCCGTTTCTTTTCCTATCTCTGACTCCACTGATTATCCCTTCTGCTTCCTTTCCCATGATAATCATTTCTGAAGTTTTTCTCATATGTCCCCACACACTTATCCCAACAGTTACTCTGATTAAATCCATTTGACTGATATCTATTATTCCAACTGAAATTACTGTCTTTATTTCCATTTCCTTCTAAGGCTCTGTCAGTTTTATGTAGGTATTTTAGCAATTCCTCTACAGATTCATCCGGACCATACTTGGAAGACTCCATTTCAATATGTCAATGTGAGTGACTTTATCAATTGGTTTGTTTAAATGGATTAATCTCCTAAGCTGCTGTTCGTAAAATGCTTTCATGCACCTCTCTATAAATCGGACCATTTAAAAACTCACTCTCTATTCTTGCTTGCTCTGTTCCCGGCCAATATTTATTTAAAAACACATCGAATTCATCATAAGACATTTCAGTACTAATAATTTGTTTTGCCCATGATAGCACCTCACTATCCAAAAACTTCTTCACCAATTTTGATTTTTAAATTATCAGTTATACCACTTGCAAAGATGTCCCTAAATTTGGGTAAAAAAAAATAATTGGGGTAAATTTTACTGTCACCTGGAAATTGCACAATTGTAACTTGGTAAATTTCTTGCAGATTTTATTCATTTCACTACTGCATACACCTATAATGAGATACAAGTTTTTCTAAATTGGTGACTTTGGAGTCTAACTCCGATACTCTTATTATAATGATCTTCAAATTTCTTGAATTTAAATTCTGACGTCTTGTTATGTATTATATTTTTCAATGCATCGCAACCATCTATTATGTTCATATGAACAACTCTGAAATAGTCCACGATACAAGCAATTTTTGCTTTGAGTTCTGGTTCGATAGAACGAACATTGGTTTCCACAAGCCCAACTTGAGCATTAAGCTGTTTCCGATGTGTTTCTACCTTATTTTTAAGCGTTGCGATCTCTTCGTTTTTTGCGATTTTGTATGAGTATTTTCCAATTGTGTCTTACGGTCCTTCAGAGTACTGTATGGTTCAGCAATATGGTAATGTATGGTTGTAATTAAAGTATTGTGTGTTTCATAAATCTGCGACCTAAAGTACTAGTTAAAATATTAGCTGTTTCAGCTAATTAGCTTGACAATAATTCTACAATTCCACTGTTTGAGCCTACAACTCCAGGAATACTGAAGAATAGGATACAACCAGTCGACTTTGAAAAAATGACATCACAAGTTACCACAGATGATGCATTGCAAAGACAGATGAATGGTAAAAGAATGTTGTATAGAGAAAACAGATAGTGGATATATAGGACGTCTTCCATATTTCGAACATAATGTTACATACATCGCCTTTTTTGAAATAGGAATTTCTAGTTTCATATTCTTCTGCTGATCTATATAGGTCAGCTGCAGCAGAGGATACTATAGTCGAATCTGCGAATGATGGCGGCTCGCGAAGCTCGTGACATGAACGGGAGCTGCATTTTCCAGCTTCCAAGTGACGTTTTCAGTAAGCACATACGTGTGCTCTGCTCTTTGAGAAAACGTATATACTGCAAATTATGTCTCTCGCTTGCTTGTGGGGAATCTGTCGCTTACCGCCATCAGCCGTGACAAATCACAATAAATGGAAGAAAAACTCAATAACTCGCTACGATCACGTTTAATGCTCACATTGGCTACGACATTGAAAGCAGAGCGCTCATAACACTACTGAACGTTCATTGGCTGTCGAAGAATGGTGACGTAGATGTGCAGAATAAGCCTGAATACTACCGCCATCATTAGTGACTCCAATTGAGGCGTTGAGATCAGAAATCGGACTTGTCGTCATTTTTGGGGTATATGAGTTATTACTGTAGTTGGTATTTTCACACGATTCTGTATCTGTTGGTTCTAAAATGGGACTTGTTCAGTGTTTTTTTTCCCCCTGTCAAAACCAGTGTTGAAATTACGATCGTGCAGAAAGAGGACTTGTTACACAAGCAAGTCCCTACATTGCACGAAAAAACGTGAGGCGTGAGGGCAGAAGTGTAGCGGTTTGCAGTAATCAGTTGTGAGGTTTCAAAATGGTTTCGGTCATGGAACCGTCAGACGAGTCCAAAGACGATTTACGTGAATCTGGAAGGAAGAAAAGACGCCCCGAATTGTGGAAGAGGAATGTGATTAAACAAAAGAAGCTCAAGGGTTTAGAGCATACAACTGGAAAGGAAACATTGTTCCTAGGAGGGAAATAGGTGCAGATTGCAGGTAAATAGTCATACAATGTTCATTGTTTGAATTCTCTGTACATAATCTAATATTCTGTAGCAGAGGCAAGTTGTGTAGAAACATTGTACTAAAATGTGAATATAAATTCCTTTCATGGACGCAAAGTTTCAATTTATGTTTTAGTCGTAATACAGGAAAAAGATGTTATTCGCCGAGTATATATGTTAATAATACGCTAATATCTGTTTACAGAAGCCGGCTTAAATGTTTTGAGAAGTTCTCATTTGATGAGAAATAACTGTTGTAGACAGATTCAAACAATATGCTCTCCAAAGATGGACAGGATGGGTACTTGGGTGTTCACATTCTTCCCTTCATTCCAAAAGCAAGGAGACCACGTCCAAATTCCTTTACCAATCGCGAAAGGACAGCAAACTATTATTATAAGGTTTTATTTTATTTACCATTTCCTTCCCGAATTATGTACATCTTTGATCCACGTTTTGTAAAATCTTTAAGGCAGATAGTTAAGGCATATATTTAATAGGGTTACAGTATTACGATTAGATACATATTTGTTTTATGATACTAACTGACATGTATCTGCAGGTTAAAGTTGGCTTGAAGGAAACTATGGTATGCAACAAAGTTTTTATTGCACTCCATGGCATAACAAAACGCCGAGTGGAGAGACTGTGCCGCTTAAGTCAAGGAGGAGCGACTTTGCCACATGATGGTCGTGGTAGACGCCAAAACCATTATTCCATTCCAGAAAATACCAATGTCATGATAGCGGAATTCATTGAGTCGTTTCTAGTAAGGGTAACACATTATGGACGTTGTGGTTGGAAAAAGAGATACCTCTCAAGTTCTTTATCTGTGAAAACCATGTTTCCTGAAAAATACAACCCCGAAATGTACAAAATTTATAGGTCTCAAAGTAACACTACTGACCCAGGGTTGTTCAAGCCAAAGGTACGATACCGTTATTCTTATGATTATTTAAAGAATCATTACAATCATAGCTTTGGTCGTCCTCGAATGGATGTCTGTAGTGAATGTGAAAGGCTTACATGTACAATTGAAGCAGAGAACAACCCTGCTATCAAGACTGCAGCGCAAAATGAGTAGAAACTCCATGAGCTTCGGGCACGTCAGTTCTATGATAACATGGCACGTTGTGAAAAACTTGTACATGGAAAAAGAGGTAAGAAAATCAGAAATGATCACATTCGATTTCATGCAGAACGTACCCGTTCGACACATACCAGTAACTGATACGTTCTATTTGCGGCAGCCATGGGTATTTATTTTGGTATTCATAGATTTTCTGATAACTAAGCTTTCATTTATATGTTTGATAAAGTAAACGCTAAAAAGGGTCCTAATGTAGTGATTTCTCTCCTTATGGATATCGTAACCAAGTGGCCTCTAGTGTGAGAATGTATGCATTTTCAGATACCTGTACAGGACAGAATAGAAATCGCACAATGGTTCAATTTTGGTTCACTTTAGTTCATAGCGGTAGATGTTCCACATGTTCCCAACCGTGGGCATTCCTACAATGCCTGTGATAGAGACTTTGCAAATCTGGAATTACGGAAAAGGAAACAGGACACAGTGTATAGGCCTACTCCCCACCAATGGTTCATAGTACTACAGCAAGGAAGTACATGCATATTGAACTATGCACACAAGACGCATTTATTGACTATAAGAAACATCTAGATTCATTTTTTAAGAAGTCTGTAACTGTGAAAGAATAAAAATAGGCTGTTACACTTTGCAAACTACTTGAGTACACTGACCAGTCAAAATGCGTCTCTGTTTCACTCAATAGCAGTGGAATGATGAAATATGATATTCGTCTGGTTAAGGCTGGGACAGTCCCTCATTTCCATAATGTGCCGAGAGCATACATGGACGTCATTCCATTGAAACCTGGGAAACTGAAGGATATTGCATGCATTATCGACGTTATCCCTTTGCAGTTTCAAGAGTATTTTGGTAGCCTTCTAAAGCAACGCGACATTAATAAACTGACCAGTGGAGAGGACGCCAATGAATCTGGAAGTGAAATTTGGGACAGTGATCAAGAGTGACAAATTTATGAACAAATATCCCTGTCAATATAAAAAGGGTTGTTTAATAAGTACAGTCTGTGGAATTAACTATTCCATGTTACATGTGTATGACCATGCAGAAATGATTAAAAATAATATTTTGCTCGTAGATGTGGTATTTTGTTTCGTCATACAATATTTCAGTACAATGACTATTGTTTAAATCAAAAAGGGGATATGTCAGTCATTTTGTATTAGTTGCCTTCATCCTATGATTACAAATTGCTGGTATAACATTGCATTCTTTCTCACGAGTCCGTGGGACTAACTATAAGGTTTGGGAATAACGCTATTCAGAATTATACAGCTTTTTCAATATATCTCAGAACAATTGAGTGACATATCCCCTTTTTGATCTCAACGCCTCAATTGTAGTGATAGCGAAAGCAAAAACAGGGGAAACATACAACACTGACATCTTGTACCTCAGACGAACTACGAAGGTTCTATGTCATCCTTTAGTGGACCTACATAGGTTAACTGAAATACAGGACACAAATTTTTACGTTTGTCGCTTTCTTCGCCTTCGCTACTGCCAGTACTCTATTCTGCAGTTGACCCATATAGGTCAACGTCAGTACAGGATACAAATTTTACGTTTGTTGCCTTTTTTCGCCTTCACTAGTAGTAGTATCCTATTCTTCAGCACAGGATACCAATTCTACGTTCTTCGCGTTTCTCATCCTTCGCAAATACTAGTATCCTGTATAGGTCAACTGAAGTACAGGATACAAATTTTACGTTTGTTGCCTTTTTTCCCATTCGCTAGACTGCTCGATAATAAACTAAAATCTATGACTAAAATATGTCATCATTGGTCAAAGCTGACGAGTTGCACTCCAGTCTTCAGTTGACCCTGGCCACTTAAGGTGCTAATTAAAGTATTAGCTGTTTCGATAATTCTGCCACCTAAAGTACTAGTTGGAGTACTAGCTGTTACATTTAATAAGCTTGACAATAATTCTATAACTCCAGTGTTCGAGTCTACAACTCCAGTTTCGTCAAAACCAAGGAATGGCGAACAAGCACTCACATAAACCTTCCCTACAGCTTCATTTTCACGAATCTGGTTATGAGCTACCTCACTGTTTACTTCAATTCCACTTTCATTATCAGTGAGACTGCTATTTAAACTCGCAACATGGTCTGCTACCTGTTCCTGATTTTCTGCTGGCACACTGCCTTGACTACTATTACTCGCCATGTTGATAAACACAGTTTTAAACACTTTGAATGAAAATTTCAGCCCTCACAGTACAATTCTAGTCTTCAACGATATTTATACTACACAAGAAAGCAAAGTACGTATCTCAGTTGTCTGCGACAAAATAATTCCATGTCACAAACATCAACATCTGTGAGTCCAGTTTTTAGTTATCGTCTCTTCATTCTCTTCATAGCGCCAATATACGGGGTGTACAAAAAGTTTCTCCGCAGTGCCGTATGATTGTTAGCCGCACGTGCCGTATGCCGCAGTGAATATACCGAAATGAAACTCAGTGAAATACAAGTTATTAATTTATCGAATATTCATTTTTACTTATAAATTTTCACATTAAATGTTGAAAGTGTCCCCAATGTTGTTGAATACACAAGCTGTAACATTTCTTCTGTAACAGAAGAAGTGATAGTGGATATTGCAGTTTTCATTTCATCGATGGATTTTGGACGATTTTCATAGACAGTTGCTTTCGCTGCACCCCAGAAGAGAAAGTCAGGTGGTGTTAGGTCAGGCGATCGTGGAGGCCAAAGTCCCTATGAAATTATGCTATCACCAAAAACATTAGCAAGCAGTGACATTGAAACGCTAGCTGTATGCGCGTTGGCACCATCTTGTTGAAAATAACCGGCTAAGAATAATACGGCTCTGCGGAGAGACTTTTTGAGCACCCCGTATATAGTCCATTTCAGATCTCCACGCCAGTGCTTTCTTTTAAATTATCCATTGTATCAGCGTCCTTTGTTACATAAATCAAGCTGCAGCTCAAAATCTGACAGCAAAAACCTCATTAGCAGTCCAGCGGTAATCCCAGGACCCTCTACCACAACTGAAATCCAACAGTGTGTAACAATCAATAGCAAATATCCACTTTCGTTTGTCGGTGATTCCCGATGCTGCAGTGGCTGTAAAAGGATTTGCGAGAATTTGCTCCGCCATAATTTGTTGTAACTTCCTGAGTTCTTGAAAGTGTACCTAGTAATCTGGAACCGACAAGAGAAATTTCAAGAAATTCAGTTTGATACGATGTTTCACAATTACATGTTCATTATGTAATACGTTTACAAAACTATAACAAAACTGCCTCACACAAACTATCGGAAAACAGACTGATGGCTGATTTCCCACTCATTTTATCAGTTACTGTTTACACTTATCATCCATTATTAGAAACAGGAAATTTATGGATTACAGTCAAAAATATGCTTCTGTAGGTAGGCAGGCTGGCATCACGGAATTACGTATTAGTTCGTACCTCTCACGTTGTAAATAAAGTTTTACACGACTTTTAGCTTTTAGCCTTTACTGTTGAAATCTATAAAATATGTTCGATACCAATGCTTTTTGCACAGTTGCTTATATCATGAAGATTATTAGTTGGAAAATGTTCCTACCATTTTGATGTCTTCATCCCACAAATGTTAACAAAGTTAGTTTCTCTTCTGAACGGTATGCTGGAATCAAAAAATGAGAACTGTTTATGTTTTATGGCCAGCTATCGATTAGTAACAGTTGAACCAGCGCAGAGCTTGCTACAGACTGAACGCTAATTAATGATTGAATTCAGTCAGCATACTAAACTGAGTTCTAAAATGACAAGTAAATGAAGGACTACTGTTAAAAAATTTATATAAAGCCTGTAGATGTGGTAGCCTGATACCTGATGTACCATACCTATGACGTTATTGTGAAAATTTACGAAACTAGTGTGACGATATAAAAACAGTCGTAATAACGAAACTATTGATAAAAGCCATAAAGACGATGTGTTGTGGTTATTGCAGTGAAATAGTGTAAAATAATATAGAAAAAGAACAATGAAAATTACTATTAATACGAAAACTATGTATTTCAAGGATAACCTGGGAACAAAGATAAAAATGAATACATAGTCCTCTAACGAGGAAGAAAGGAAAAATTAACTACTCTTCGCTTTGTTCTTGATTGTAGAAGGACGCCATTCACGATTCGCGATGAGAATAGTATGTGTTTGTTACTAATACTATAAGCATTCTTATGATAATAATAATCAATCATATAAATGTGTAAACTTGTGTTTTCCTTTCAATAGCGTAGGGAAAGGCATCCCATAATTGTTACTGAATAATCTGCAGTTTTCATATACGGAGCTAATTTTGTTTCAAAGCGAGAATATAATTTTAAGTTTTTTATTACGCCACATCGCTTAAAAATAGGAACTCACTCACTGATAATTATCTGTTTAAGTGTTTCACCTGAAAGTGAATTAATATATCCAGCGCCGGCGCAAGGCACGTGCGAAACGTGCGGCCGCACGAGGCGGCAAATCTGCCGCCCCCTTTTTCTCTTAACATTCATGCCCAAGAGGGGATTCGAAACCAAACCTCGGAGGGAGCGGCTTCGGAAAATGTGGCATGGCGCCTCGACTAGCTGCAGGCCGACCCTGTTGAACAAGGAGGGAGGACGACTAATTTCTTCCTTGCCACTGTGGCAGCACCGTCCTGTTTACGCCCGAGCAACAGAGGGGAGCGCTGCCAGTGTGTTACGCGCCGTGCGTTTACTCACAACTGATTTTAGGGAAGACGAAATCTAATTTGGAAATTCGAATGCAATGTTCGATACTGCGGTTACATGTTGAGCCTGAATCAGTATTGCTAAGCCCTTCAATGGCAGTTTCCGAGTGTTTTATTCTTCCCGCATTATGGAAAAAAATGGTTGAACATTACTACATTCAAACATGTCCAACACCTACAATGACTAGAAGTATTCCGAATGGGTAAATATGCTGCGAGTAATTACAACGGATAAAGACATTGCTAATTAGCCTGGCATAAATTGGGTTTCGACGTATTTTTTAAAATTTTTGCTATCCGTTTCTGAGTGATAGTCGGACGTTTTGGTTTTTGAGCCATGAAACACCTGTCTCCGCCTGCATGAACAATAATTAAACTCTGACAGGCACTTTTGTTTGACAATACTACTCGCACACTATCACTTTGCCGACATTTATTTACTGTATAATGCGTGTGAATCCATGTTTCCTCTTGGTAAACCACTGGTCGCTTTGATTATGATGAAAACATGAGAAAGTATGGTCTTTTAGCAACAATGCCCTCTCGTCCGCACAAAACAAAATGGTTCAAATGGCTCTGAGCACTATGGGACTTAACATCTGAGGTCTTCAGTCCCCTAGAACTTAGAACTACTTAAACCTAGCTAACCTAATGACATCACACACATTCGAACCTGTGACTGTAGCGGTCGCGCGGTTTCAGACTGAAGCGCCTAGAACCGCCACAATGGCCGGCCCACAGAACAAAACGTTAATTTTGACACCTTCTAAAACGAAAATCCATAGACAGAACATTGCTTCTAAGGGTTTCCTTGCCAACTTTGAAGCTCATTTCTGTTTGGCAAAAGTTGTGCAGTTTTCGCAAAGTTCGTATTTCTTTCTGTTGTTTGTAATGCCATAGAAATTGCTGCCTGATAATACATTTATCCATATCATCGGTCGCATACTTATTGTGAGCTTCTTGCTTCTTCTTCTTCTTCTTCTTCTTGGGCGCTAGTTTAACCGTAGCCTCGCTATACCTTGTCACGTGACCTAGTTTCTGGCATTGCCGCGTCACCACTTCGCCTTTCCAGGCAGTAGGTATTGTTGCGTTCTCTACAACGAAAACTACAGAATTCGTTTCGGTAGTTGGCCGAGGGAGTCAAGATTGGTCAGAATAACTTTCACTGCGTTTCGTGAGAACAGAAGAATTGGTGCGTCCGAATTTCTTGCAACTTGGGATGAAATAGGTAAGTGCTATTCATATAACGTACAATTAGTATTGCGCGTGCACGTTACCCATAAGTTAGAATTTTTCTATTTCAAGATTGCAGAATAGGAAAACTTATTTTTCTTGTGCTCTGTTACTTCAAAAATTGGCATGTCGGCAAATAAGCACGCGTCGTCCCAATAGGTAGAATGAAAATAAAGCGAAGAAAATAGAAGTGATACGGCGATGACTAATTTGTTACCCCTTATTCCATAATCAGACACGAAAGAAGTGACACATGGAAATTACGACAGAGGACGAGTTTCAGTTCTTTGAAATGAACAACCGCAGTGCTGTGAGTTAATATATTTCGACTAGCATTAGTACCCGTCAATGCCCGGGTGTGTATTTATTGCATTATTATGTTACTCCATGTCATTCTTCCTCTCTCCATTGACTTCCGCCCCATTCGTTGACCGTTTCACCTGCGTCTGTAGTGAAATTCGGCCTGAAATTCAATTTGACGCGGCTCAGTTCTTATGACTTCATCTCCTGAACAGTGTATCCTACAGTAATATAATTTTCCGTTTACGTGCAGTGGGATATCAGGAAATTGTCTGCGAAGTGTGTTGCAAATAAAGTTAGTACACTGACATCAACAGTTAGTTTCAGGTAATCGTTCTTTACAGGCTGGATCGAATCATGTCCAACGGTAGAAAAAGACTGTCTGGCAGTGAATATAGGAAAAGACGGGCGCTGAAGGAAGGTGACGATAAGAAGCATAAGGATGCACTACAACAAAGAGAGAACGACCTAGCAGCGGCGAGGGTGGAAAAATAGATCCTGAAAGTACAGAAACTAGTGGAGCTATTGCAGTTACATCTTTATCTTCAGGACATGACCAGAAAGTTGAACACAGTACCGCTACCACCGGATACAGTAACAATGCTGACGGTGGGCCATCTACAACATGTTCAACAGACCTCGTCTGGACTCAAGACCTGCTCTGTGACGAAAGCTTCGAGATTGAAACATCAGGCAGAACTTAAATTAAGCGACCCGATTCGGAAAATACCGGAGGAACATCAGCCGAGGTACTCACCACCGGAGAAGGGATTGAAGGCGAGCCTAAACTGGAAGACACAGTTGACTCAGATCCCGGAAGATGGCCAGAAATTCGAACGACTTGGATCATGCGAGGTCCTCCCGAGTGCATTAAGGAAGCTGAAGAATGTCGTAAAAACGCGGACAACCGGCGTTTCAGCCTTGTGCACTACAGCTATTCTTTGAAGAATTTAGAAGCAGCAGATAGACATTGGTTGGTGTCCTCTAAGAGTAAGTTGCTGTGTTCTGCTTTTGTTGCGAACTTTTTTCGTCATCTACAGTAAAAATTGTAAAGAACGGTATAAGCGACTGGCGGCAGGTTGCTTCGTATCTCGAATGTGACGGGAAGTCTACCGAGCATTTGAATTCACATAAAAAGTGGATCGTGTTTTCCGAGGGACTGAAAAAGTCACGAACTGTCAACGCCGATCATCAAAGGCTTCTGAAAACTGAAAGCGAACATTGGTAAAATGTTCTTGAGCGCTTAATAGCAATAATTCATTTCCTGGGTCGGAAATGTCTGCCTTCGAGAGGAAATAGAAATACACTTTTTTAACCTGACAACGTAAACTTCTTGAAACTCGTTGAATTATTCGGAAAGTTCGATACTGTGATGGAGCACCTGCACAGAAAAATCAAGGTGAGAACAACGGTCATCATTATCTTGGAAAAGAAACACAGAATGAAATAATTCATCTTATTGGATTATCTATAACCAACAACATTCTATTAGTGATGAAATCTGCAAAATATTACAGTATAATTCTGGACTGCACACCAGATATTTCAAAAGTTGAACAGATGACAGTTGCGGTACGTTTCGTCCAGGAGACAAGACTCGACGGGGTGTACGATGTCCGAATTTGGAAGCATTTCCTGGGATTTCTTCCAGTGCCCGATTCTTCAAGTTCCACTTTGACGCAGGTCGTACTCAAGTTCTTGGAAGATAAAAAAATCTTACTGTCTAATATGAGAGGGCAAGGATACGACAATGGAGCTAACATGAATGAAGTCTGGTCCCCAGAAAAGAATTTCAGATATGAACAAGAGAGCATTTTATATACCATGTAGCAGTCACTCATTGAATCTTGTAAACGATGCCACTATGTCTTCTAAATATGCTGTTTCCATGTTTTCGACAAGCTTGTATGACTTCTTCTCGTCCTCCGTATGACGTTGGATGTCTTGAAGTATCTGCCTAACCTGTCGCTGAAGCCATTAAACGATAGAGGGTGAGAAAGTCGCATCGATGCACATACTCCCCTAAGGTTTCAAATTGGAGGCGTTTATGATGCAGTAGTTCAGATATCAGAAGAATTCGATGGCATGATCGCTCACGAAGCAACGTCACTTGCGAATCAAATAAAAAATTACACCTTTCTCACTTCTCTGGTAATCTGGTACGTTCTGCTTCACATCAGTGTAGTCGGTAAGACCCTTCAGACTATTGACATAAATGTTTCTGAGGTCGTGGAAATGCTTGGGAAAACGAAAGCATATTTTGAGACCTGCAGAACAGAAGAAAAGTTTGTGTCTTTCTTGACGGATTCCATAGAATTGGCTACAGAATTAGAGCTAGAAGATCTAACGTTACCACGGATAAGTGTTTCCCTGCGACGAAGTAAGAAGCCAATACACTTTACCTATGAAGGAAGGGATGAGACAATAGATGACCCAACAAAACGTTACAAGATTGGATTCTACTATTATCTTTTAGATATAGTAACCACATATTTGGATGGGAGATTCAATGAACTGAAATCTCATTGTGATTATTTTGATTTTCTCTACGACATCGGTGACCTGAAGAATGCACCTGCTGACAGCCTGGACACAAAGTGTAGAAACCTCACAGCGATTTTGCAAGATCATGAGTCAAGCGACTTTGATGCACTGGAGTTGAGGGAAGAACTAAAAAAGCTTTCAACATTGTTGAAACCTGGAATAGGTCCAAAAGAGACTCTGAAGTTTATAGGAAGACATAATTTTAGACCTAATGTTATCATTGCTCTGAGAATTTTCCTAATACTCCCAGTGACAGTTGCGAGTGGAGAGAGGGGTTTCTCAAAACTGAAATTGATAAAGACATACCTCTGATCAACGATGAGCCAAACTCGTTTGAATGATCTTGCAACAACATCGATTGAGCGAGCTTGCAGAGGACTTAAATTACACAGATCGTGTGAAAGAGTTTGCACAAGCAAAAGTCAGAAGGTTCGATTTGCCTGCTGTTTCTTTAAATTTTTGTATAATGATCAGTGTCTTGGTTATTTACTGTGTTGTTTCTTATTTTGTTCACCATTAAATAGTTATCGTAAATATTATTGTTCAAACCAAATTATCGATAAATTGTAAATATATTTTGTTTTCCGTTGAATACATTATCTGTTCACAACCGCCGAAAAATGTTTATTTACGTTAACTGTACGTTCATGGCCGGCCGGAGTGGACGTGCGGTTCTAGGCGCTACAGTCTGGAGACGAACGACCGCTACGGTCGCAGGTTCGAATCCTGCCTCGGGCATGGATGTGTGTGATGTCCTTAGGTTAGTAAGGTTTAAGTAGTTCTAAGTTCTAGGCGACTGATGACCTCAGGAGTTAAGTCGCATAGTGCTCAGAGCCATTTGAACCATTTTTGTAAGTTCATGCCGCGCGGGATTAGCCGAGCCGACTGTGCGGCTGATACCGGCGGAGGTTCGAGTCCTCCCTCGGGCATGGGTGTGTGTGTGTTTGTCCTTAGGATAATTTAGGTTAAGTAGTGTGTAAGCTTAGGGACTGATGACCTTACCAGTTAAGTCCCATAAGATTTCACACACATTTGAACATTTTTGTAAATTCACAAGGCTTATTAAAATTAGTTAGACTTCTTCAATCAGGTTTGACTCCATTTTTGAGCTGGTGCTCAGCGACTGTTTTGTACAAATCTGTAGAGAATGTCACCAATCAGTCGTAATTTTTGTTTTTATTTTCCAGATCTACATAGATTTCGGGACAGTGAGGCTATTCTCAATACTTTGAGTTATGTTTACATCTATACCGTCATGCTGAACGTAACTGTCAACATGACGGTTCAGATGTAGGCACATATTAAAAGCTTTGAGACTGGCCACTCCTAGGTAGATCTGAAAAGTAAAAACAAAAATTGCGATTGATTGCTGCCATTTCCTAAAGATTTGTTTAAATAAAATTCCACAAATGTTCTGTAAAAAACGGGGGGCGGGGGCGGCAATTTAGCAGCTCGCACGGGGCGGCACTTGGGCTTGCGCCGGCCTTGAATATTTCATTGCAGAAACAGTTTTTGTGTTAGCCTGGACCAGTCAGCACGGAACAGGTCTCTCACGATTCACTACATAAAAAATAATTGTAATTCAGTTGTAAACAGAAAAAAGCTTTCGAAGAATTTTAATCAGTGTTGTAACAAGATTTCAATGCGAACCTCACAGAAAGCCAAGAGTCTCTTCTCATTAACAGAAAAGTGAAGTTGGTCGGATTTTCATGTGCACGACATTTAGCTTTGCTACATTTCATGTCTAATACGTTAAACACAAACATACTGGACTGCTTAAACTTGCAGTTGAAAAGAAATTAACATTACTCCACAACAACCGAAACCTCCCACGTAACCGTCAACATTTTGGTGCACTTGAACACAGCATTTCAGCTTCGTGTTGCGGAGCGGCACCGCGCGTCTGCAGACGACGAAAGGTACGTGTAACATAATATTCTAGTAACGACTGGCCCTCAGAAAACTAACGTGTGTGGGCCCAAGGCGCCCAAGAAAAGAACACTTCTTTTTATTGAAAATATCAAAGCTCAATTAAGGTGACTTTAATGGTGTTGCACTTTCTAATTTGCAACCATTCATATCAGAGGACATCATTACGTGTTAGTAGAATTGAGTATTCTGCATTTACAACTCCATATACCATTGATACTGAGAATAAGTCATCTTAATTATCTCTTGTGCTACACGAACATTGACAATAACATCATACAGCTTGGATAATAGTACAAAAGGCGCCCAGCATGGGGCCAAATTCTTGTTACAGAGTGGCAGGAATATTTAACGAATATAGAAAACTTAAGTGAACTTAAGAATACTTAGTGATTTATATTTATAACTTGTATATGTATGTGTACGAGTATGATGTATATTTAATACTGCGCATGATTCTTTTCCATGAACTGAACGATAATGAACTCTATTGTATGAGTGAACTGAAGGAGAACAGAGACGTTTAATTTGGACAAAAAGAAACTGAACTTGGACCATACGTTGACCATTGTCAGAAGCATTTACAATGTTAGGACGTTTGTCTCAATGCACCAGCTTGCTGCTGATATAGTGACAAGTAACTTCCTCTGGTGCATGAACTTTATGAAAATTTGGATTAACTGTAACTTACGTCTTGTAACATTTACATGTAAATTGCACTAGTGTGCATTGCTTTGTGTGTGCTTGACAGCAGTTTGAGTAGCATCTTAAGTGACATTTTTCCATTTTTAACTGTGTGTAACCTTTTGGAAGAGAGCACAGTGGTTAATGGACTGAAGGTGAAAGTGAATATATACCGTGTGACGGTATCTGTGATTCCATTGTATGTAATAGAAGTCATCTAGTTTAACATTAACTATGGGTCGCCCGAGAAGGTAGTAATGTTAGAAATTGAAAACGTTGAGGATACCGAGCATAGTGTGGAAAATGTACCACAGCAAAACGATGCTCAGACTATCAATGAGGAATCGGATATCCAGTCCACAAGTAGGGAACACGAAGCACAAGTCCCTTCAAGGGAAGTTGATGGGCGTATTGAGGATATAGTTGTGAAAGACGGAAAAACAGATTTACCGGAAACCAGAACTGTTAGTAACCGCAAACACAAATGAGTTCCATGGCCGGAAACCGGAACTGTTAGAAAACCGCAAACACAAATGAGTTCCATGGAAAGCCTCATGTGTGAATTTCTCAGGAAACTAGAATTAAAAGAGAAAGAACGCGAAGAAAGTTTAATTGAAATGTAGTATCCGTAATGGATGAAGGGGACAAGGAGCGTGAGGATAGGAAGAGGGCGTGACAGATATCTGATAGGAGAGCCCAATGCTGCCATGTAAACGCGTGACATGGCGATATTGTACCATACACATGCGGAGGTCAGCAGGGTGCAAACACAAGTAGATTCTGTGACTCGCCAGAGTGAAGTGATGGATGCTCGGCTGCACACTGTCGAGCATATGCTCGATAATGTGCAGACCACCATCTCAAAATCAGTGCGAAACTTCCACCGCATTGCAAGAAATAAACGTCGAGAAGTTATCACGAGTTGAAGCGAGGTGTAGCTGCGAGAATAGTTGCTCCAGCGAGCAGCCGGAAAACAAGACGCGATATGGTACTGCACCGATCGTTAACGTGCATGGCAACGATAATCCTACCCCGCAGCAAAATAGAAATTTTTGCGAAACAAACGAAGGAGATGGTAAGGCAGCAGTGTTGGGCGCGATTGCGCCTAAGCTTGCGTGCATGAAATCAGATGAGTCGATGTTAAAACACCGACAATTCCCAACTTTTAATGAAGACAAGGGAACGACACATCCTGTCGTCTTTGTGGAAAATTTTGGAAACGTAATGCCGAGCTACTGGTCAGAAAGACGAAAGATACAATTAGTAGTACCGTAAATTACAGGAGATTCGGCTCTCTGGGCTATGGAGGCTGCAGAAATGTGCGATACCTTTGAGGAATTGGAGAAGCGATTTCTTAATAAATTCTGGTCCTTAAGTACTCAAAAAAGACTAAGAAATCAGGTCTATAATCCAGAGATGTATACCGTTAAGAAAGGTTCGTTACGTAAATATTTCGAAAGGTACCCGAGTATGACAAGGTACTAGACTGAACCGATCTCTACACGAGACGTCTTGCGAATCTTAAAGGCAAAGTTGCCTACTGCTATCCGGAAAAAATTAATCAGTGTACCCGATACTGACCTTGAAACATTCATGTCAGTGATTGATTCCCAGAATTTCATTCAGGAAGACGCTAGAAAAGCAGTAGGAGAAACGAATAGTGTCTCCAACAGCAATAATGGCAAGAATAATAAAGGTTTTGGAAGCCTACTTCGGGCAACCGAATAATGGAAATAATTATAAAAATGGGAACTACAACAAGGATAGTAATTTTCATAGTCCACAGAATAGTGGCAATCAGGCTCAAAGTGTAAACGGTAATAAACCGTATTTTAAAGGCGACAAAAATGATTATACTAGGAACAGCCATAATGATGGTAGCTTCGGAAATAACTACCAGACGAAAAATATGAAAACACAGCATGATCAATGGCATGATTGCATGTAGGGAAGTGTGCCGGTCAACATTATGAATGTACCGAGTACTTCGTCGGGAATAGCTTGGGGGGGGGGGGGGGGGGGGGGAAAGAGGTGAACGCGCCAACTTCATACGGCGCCAAGTCAAAATGTACATATAGTAGAGCACGTGACGGAGCAACAACCATGACTCCGCACGGCGTTAAACGCTCAGCGACCAGCATAAGTCCCCAATGCTTGGTCGATAGGAAGTTAAGTGGGGGGCGGAATCAGGGCACAGACAACCATGCAACGATACAACGATGGCATGCATATACGAGACGAACTCTCAAGGGAACCTGAGAGGCAATTCGTCAGAAGTAAAGAGTGAGTACAAGCTACGATTCAGGCGACAGTTAACAACGTACCGGTAAATGTGATTATCGATACTGGTGCATCGATGTCGGTCATGAGTGAGGAACTGTACGGATATACTGTTGCGGTGAAAACATTGCCACGTCTTCCGGTGCAGAATTGTCGAATTCGCCGTGCGATAAAAGGGAAAAATTAAAATACAAAGTTTCAGGTACAGGCGGAGGTAACCGTGGGAAATGAAGTCATAAAATGCTCGTTCCTGGTAGTAAAGCACCTTTCAGTCTCATGTATCCTGCGTTTAGATTTTTTACGAGACAGGTACGCGATTGTAGACTTGGCTCGAGCTTCCCTAACTTACGTCAATGATGGAAGGCAAATAACTCTGGACCTTGCTACGATCACGGTCGGTGATAGGATGGAATATGGGAGTCTCACCATAAATTATGAGGAGTCGCAAATTTTGTTTTTAAAGGGAGAAGAACCATTTGTTGGTCACACACTAATATTTAAGACACTCATGGAAAGACATCATAAGAAAATTTGAAAGTAAAGCTGACGAGTCAGAATATTTGAACTCGAATCAACACCAGCAGTTGAAACACACTAACACAATATGCACCTGTGTTTTCGGCGGAGCTCAAATGGTTGAAATGACTCTGAGCACTATGGGACTTAACATCTGAGGTCATCAGTCCCCTAGAACTTAGAACTACTTAAACCTAACACTCCTAAGGCCGTCACATACATCCATGCCTGAGGCAGGATTCGAACCTGCGACCGTAGCGGTCGCGCAGTTCCAGACTGAAGCGCCTAGAACCGCTCAGCCACACTGGCCGGTTTCGGCGAAGCCCGGCATCATAAAAGGTTACGTCTATGATATGCAGGTCAAGGAGCACAAAACGTTTTGTCGCGCCACATATTCCGTTCCTCACTCAAAGAAAGTTGTCTGGAAACAAATAAAGATATTAGAATGCGGGTCATAGAAACCTCACTATCACCTTGTAACAACCCCTTGCTTCCGGTTCAGAAGGCTGACGGCAGTTTGTAATTAGTACTGGACGCCCGGGGAATAAATCAAATTATATTGTCTGTACGTACTCCTCCCGAGAACGTAGAGGAGCAAATTGAAAGATTTCACTGAAAAACATGGAATTAAGCATATTTTTTACGAGATTCTTCCATCCCAGTGCGGATCCCGTAGAAGGATCTTTCGGGAATTAAATCGCTTTATGAGAAATATTTACCTAGTCAACAAACCAAATGGATTGACTATGTACATGTATTTGAAGATATCTATAACAATTTGCCTCATGACTCCACGGGAGCAACTCCTTTTGAACTGATCTTTGACCAAGAAGAAGAAAATGAGTCGATACAGCCTTTGCCTAAAATTAATGACGAACTATCTCGGGAAGATAGGCTGACAGAAGCTCAAACCACACTACAAAGGCAGGCAGAGTTTAGAAAAAACCGTCATAGGAAGAAACTTTGCGTTGTGCAAAAATGCAATGTCGGCGATCTAGTACTAGTACGGAATCACCCAAAGTCGTCAATTTTGTACACAGGGCCCTTTAAAATTGTTGACTACCACACCATGAAAGTTATCTGTTGGACACAATAGACAATAAAAAAAATAAAAGGAGTCTATCCTCCCAAGGATTTAAAACCATTTATAAGAAATGATATGCTTGGGGGGGGGGGCTACTTATTATTAATTAAGGATGAAAATTTCATTGGTGTTTATAGGATTATAATATATTTCATTTGTGTTTCTTACAATTATTGTGTATCTCATTTGTGTTTTTACAATTACTGTGTATATGTGAAAATGTATGCAAGTGACAGCATAAGATGTGCGTACTAGTATATATCATTGACTACAAAGTCAAAGCATTGTTTCTGGAAGAAATAATTTCATGGCGTTAGAGTTAACTGATAATGACAAGAAGGAAGTCATCAGGACTTACAAGCTTTTTCTGGCAAATGTAGTTAAGATAGTTAATGAAAAGAAACCTAAGACCATTTGAAGGCCAAATTTATTTCTTTAAATTTTGCAATTTCAGTTAGAGTTTTTTTGCAGTTACTATTCTATGTTCTTTGTAAATATATCTTGAATGTAAGTGTGAATAAGTGCACCTTGGGTGAATAAATATGGCATGCACCACAGGGGGAACTTGTTACCAATCTGGATTACGTGGTACTATTCCAAAGTTACATAAAATCCCATCTTCGGAACTTGTAAGAATTTGCAATAATGTTTCGCGACTGCGACCGTTCGGTTACGGACTGGTAGCTGGTTGTACTTGGACTGATTTCCTACACACCATGAAAAATGACAAAACAAAAAATGAACAAGGGCTAAATCAGTAAATAATCTGGGCAACAACATTGTAAACCTGAACCGTTGGCTTGTCCGGATGACTATTTAGCTGTTGCTTTTCCGAGACGCTACGAAGGATGTTTATTATGTGTAACGTTGTGTTGCCAATAAACAAACTTCACTTGATTATTATCATTATTAAATGATTGCAGTTTCATTCTGTGACTAGTGTATTTTGTAAAAGGACTGTTGCTGTTTCAAACGACACTGTAGCGATCTGTAAAACGGTGTTATATAACTGTATTAATATATGACAATTTTCGGAAAAAGAAGTGCATCATCTGATGTGGTGGATCTGGATCAGTGATACAAATCACGCTGTCAGTGACGGTGTAGCCAACCACATCCGTTGTGTGACAACACGGACTGGTGAAATACGCATAGGAAACAAACATGGATACCCACCACAGAGCGTATGTGTGGAATGTACCCACTTTCTTAAGTTGTGCTGTGTGCAATATGGAGAAAGATTGCTACACTTTTAAATAGTTAAGTTACGTGTAGACGAAAAGAACTGGACGAACTAATAAGTTCACAAACATACATGAACAGTAACTACACGGAAGGGGACACAATATGAAACGTGCTAATGAAACTTTTTTCCAGGTGTAGGGTGTACAAGTGAGAATTCTAATGCGCTATTTCATGTACACGACTGTACTGCTGTGGACGAGACGCGCGAACGGGCTAGCGGATGGACAAAAATGCAGAACGCGTGGGCGACTGCAATCTCAACGCGACAGCAGCACGCCGGCTTCATCTCGCTGCGGACCGACGCAACAAATCACCCCCTACGAAAGAGAGAAACTTTTCGTCATGAAAAATAAATAATGACTTTATTGTTTCTACAATTTCCATTTCTATGATGGCACCCTAACAATTTTCTACCTATATTGTAAATGTGAAACGTTTCTATAGTAGTATTTTCTCAGATAATTTGTTACTTGTTATAACAACTAAATTCATGGAAAATTACAATATTTGTCTTTGTATTGAAGCAAATTAGACGCTTGTTTCGTGCGTTGAGGCCCTGTGGTGGTTTCCTCCTAGGTTTTCCCATTTCCGGCTAAACCTGAATAGGAGCCCCTTTTTTTCTTTTTTAGCCGTGAACTTCGTTATCTTCGTAACACACAACAAGCAAGTCAAGTAGGGGAGTAGGAAAGATAACTGAAGTAACTAGAGGGATAATACTTGTTACTTAGTACAACTTATCCCAGTAAAATACTAATGCCTAATTAAGAGAGAAATATAATAATACAAATTTTAAATGGACTCTAGATCCAAAGCTGTGGGTAGTGTTCGTAGCTTGCTAAGGGACAAATAACTACCACATTTTTGGGGACCATATGTTATTGTAAAAATTTGCGAAACTTGTGCGACGATATTAAAACAAACGTAATAACGAAAATACTGATGAAAGCCATAAAGACGATGTGTTGGGATTATTGCAGTGAAATATCGTAAAATACAGAAAAATAACAATGAAAATTACTATTAATACGAAAACTGAATTTAAAGAATCATCTGTGAACAAAGACAAAAATGAATAGACAGTCCTCTAACGAGGAAGAAAGAGGAAAACCTAACTACTCTTCGTTTTGTTCTTGATTGTAGGACATCATTAACGATTCGTGATGAGAATGGTATGTGTTTGTTACTAATACTGTAAGAAAAAGCATTCTTATGATGATGATAATAATAATAATAATAATAATAATAATAATCAATCATATAAATGTATAAACTTGTGTTTTCCTTTCAATAGCGTAGGGAAAGGCATCCCATAATTATTACTGAATAATCTACAGTTTTCATATACGGAGCTGATTTTGTTTCAAAGCTGCCAAATGCGAACCTCAGAGAAAGCCAAGAGTCTCTTCTCGTTAACAGAGCAATGAAGCTGATTGGATTTTAATGTGTGCGACATTTAGCTTTGCTACATTTCATGTCTAATACGTTAAACACAAACATACTAGACTGCTTAAACTCGCAGTTGAAAAGAAATTAACATTACTCGCACAATAACCAAAGCCTTTCACGTAACCGTCAAGATTTTCGTGCACTTTACCACAGCATTTCAGCTTCGTGTTGCGAAGCGGCACTGCGCGTCTGCAGGCGACGAAAGGTACGTGAAACATAATATTCTAGTAACGACTGGCCCTCAGAAAACTAAAGTGTGTGGGTCCAAGGCGCCATTTCTTTTTATTGAAGATAACAAAGCTCAATTAAGGTGGCTTTAATGGTGTTGCACTTTCTAATTTGCAACCATTCATATCAGAGAACATCATTACGTGTTAGTAGAATTGAGTATTCTGCATTAACAACTGCATTTACCATTGATACTGAGAACAAGTCATCTTAATTATTTCTTGCGCTACACAAACATTGACAATAACATCATATTGTTCGGATAGTAGTACGCTGAGTTCAACACTGTGTCACACGTATCCTAAGGATCATATATTAGTACGTTTTAAGCGCTTTGCGATTCTCTATGAAAGAAAAAGAAAGAGAGAGAGAGAGAGAGAGAGAGAGAGAGAGAGAGGGGGGGGGGGGAAGGGGGGAGAGGAAGAGGGATGTGACAGAGAGGAGAGATTCTTCACCAAAAACCATTTGGAAATTTCACTACAGGATACGAAAAAGTCAGAAACAGACTTTAGTATTTCAACAACGAATTGGACAAAAAGTAGATCAACACCACTAACAGAGTGAGGTGCTGCAGTCGTAAAAACTCTAGACTCGTATTTGGATGGACAGCGGTTCAGACCTAGTCCAGCTACAGATTTCGATTTTCCGGGGTGCCTTTCAGAGGCTTATAATGGTGCCGTTGAAAAAGACACAGCTGATTTCCTTCTGCGTGTTTTCCCTTCGAGATTGTGGTCTGTATGTAATGATTACATCATCAACGAAACATTAAAACGCCTTTCTTTTCAACAAGACTTATATCCGATGACTACACTCAAAATAGGCTCAGATAAAAAAAAATCAAACACTTTCAGGATATCAAGGGAAAGCAAACTGCAAATGCAAAACAATCTCTTCTAAAAACTGTTAATTGTAATTCTAAGAAAAAGATGGTCATCACTTATAAATAATCTTTAGATACATGCAGGTATGGCTGTTCTAGTTTCTGTAATTTTCTTTGTCGAGTATTTTGCAAAACATTTCATGGAGCATGGCACCAGGAAATGAATGCAAAATTTATCATCCATCTCTTTTACGTTCATTTGAATCCTCGCCATACTCTCGTTTTTAAGTTACATTCTTCATGAAGCATTGTTTACCACCCACATTCATTGTTTCCCCAAAGTAGTCACCCGGTGTCAAATATCAAGGTTGCAACATCAAAAATGTAAGACAGACATACTCTTAAGAAGCAAAATCAGATACCAACTGTTTTGTAAGTTGGTACACTCACTGTTTTCATGCGACATCTTTCGAAAGACAAAAACTGAATTTCGGAAACTGTTTTTCGCTGTCGTGGTTACATGTTAAGGTCGGAAGGGCAGTTAAACGTGGTGCCTGGAAAACAGCTGTACAGTTTGATTTAGTCAGCACAATCGCTATCTCTCTTCAGTTAGACGATGTGTAAACAGCTTCAGTCTAATATTTCTACTTATCCTTCACTGTACAAAAATCCACTGTCCACACCAGCCAAAAATGTTTAAAAACAAGATGTAACCTGACTACTGAAGCACGTTTGAAAGCGGTTGCGTTTACATTGGAGCTAAAATCGATTGTGGAATTTGAAATCCGCCAACCAGAAGCGGATTTCCAAAATCGATTTTGAAGTGGGTACATGACCACCCAGATGCGGTATTGGGAAATCGGTTTACAAAATCCGGTTTTGGGACACTCATGTCAACGGGGTGAATGTGTCACTATCATATTCTAGAATGTACCGCGTGGTTTTTTTCCCTGAAATCTCTGGGAGATGGAATATCGCTTCTCGTTCTCCAAGAGTTTTAGAAAAGCTATCGCTTGTGAATTTTTTGATGTAGCTGCTTTTCACTCTAAGGCTTCCATTCGTTGCCAAAATTACGTTTGCCCTACTATCTCCGATTAACTACGAATCTAACAAGATTCCTGTATTGTGTTGTAGCCTAAGAGCTCTACTTGTTATGGAATATCGTTACCATGGACCATACGAGAGAAGACTATACACGAGAACTGCCAATAACGGGTGATTAACTCGGATGCACCAAAATAAGTGAAACAAATTTGTAAAAAATTTTGATTCGGCATTTAAAAATAGTCTGCCGATGTGAAGAGCACCAAGGAATACAAAAATAGGCAAAGTTACCAGAACCCTAAAACTTTACAAATACGGAAGGGAAGATTATTACATGTGACGTTAGGGAAGAATTCTTGGTCGGCAGTTACCTGCTACAGTTACGAAAGCATTGCACACATTTTGTGAAAGTACAACAGCTTCACGACCGTTCGTTCTAAATTTAAACGTACAGTGTTGAATACTATTGTTAAGATATGGCAACAGATGATATAGGCCTGCTTGGTGACTAATACCTGTTTCTCAGGGAAACTGTTACGCTATAAAGCCATTCCAATCCATAATTATGGATTACGAACTCCATTGGTGTGTGGGTCACATTCCAGTCGGACCAAGGAAATTTCAAGTCTTCATCTCTCTAAGATGTAAGAAGTCGCCAGGAACGGCAAGTGGTTCCCCATTAAATTGGAAGTTCGATTTCCCCGGCTGGCTAGCTGGTGTGGATTAGGGACCGGCAAGTCGTCGACGTGGTGCCCAGTCGAAAGACTTGCATCTGCCTATTGACCAACAAGGAATTATTTAACCAAACCGACACGAAGATAGAGACGCACTACTTGTAAAGTTTCAAAAATCGGCTTTAAATGATGCTAGGGATGTACTACAACTCTTTACTCATCGCTCCCATTGTGATCATGAGGACAAAGATTACTTATGCCGCGCATAGTCATTTGAAGTCTTTCTTCCCGCGCTCCATTCTTGGATGGAACGAGAAGAAAACCCTACAGTCCGAAGTACTCTCTACCGTGCACTTCATTTTTTGAGTATAGATGTAGCTGCAAATCAACAATCAGCATCTCATGGCGTGAAATATACAGGATGTCCCCAGAGGAATGGTCAAGATTCAGTTCCTATCATTCGAAGCAAAAACGTCTGGTAAACATTGCCTCTAAAACGCATACCTTAAGCGTTCAGTAGAAATGTTTTTCGCAGTAGCGAAGATGAACAAGTTTTCATTGCTCTTAAGGTATGCACTTTAGAGCTCATGTTTACTGTATTTTTTGGCTCTAATGTTTCCTGTCATACCCCTGTATGTTGACCATTCCTCCTGGGTCAGCGTGTTTAATTTGCAATCTATCTCGTTATCAACATTTAATTATAATATAAATGATTTTCAGATGGCATCAAAAGCAAATGTTGTAGCTGCATGGTCATATTTGCGGATCAGTCCAGAGAAACTTTGATTTGCGCAAATTATCAAATTACAAGAAAATTTCAAAATCAAACTACCGCAACTTACACGCAGTGAAACGCGCCCTGCCATTCTTAAACGTAATTTAGGAAGTCCATGTAATGGCACAAAATTTTATATATTTATGCGACTAAATAACTCAAATGGATATAACATGGACAAATCTATTTTTCTCCTTTCGAGAACATCGTGAAATTAGGTTGATAGTCTACAGACATTTTAAGAGTTCATTTGCAACCTTATCTTTCTTTGCATATTCCACGTGTAATGTCAGAAGCAACCCAGCGAGAGAAAATAATGCGATTTGATTATGTATCGTTTCTAGTCCTAAAATTTATTTCTCTGGTGAATTTTTGTGCTCACTCAGAGAATCTGCTATTACTGTAATATTCGATTTGCCATATTTGTTCGAACTAGCTACTCGGTTTCGACCTTAATTACGTATGTACACAAACTAGGTTCCATTACTTTCTGCTACATATTTAAACATTCGGTATCCTGTATACGATTGCTACATTAAGGAACATGAACTGCTTAATGCCTTAGGAAAACTATTGTTCTAGAAGGGTGAATAACTAAAGCTATATGAGATACAGTAACAGTAATGAATGCACTACGACTGTATGAATTCATCTAAATGTTCTGTCTTGTCTGGAAAGAAAACTTTACGTAAAAGCTTTACTCAGATTTTGAAAAATTCCAGCCCAAATCACCACCTACTGACGGGTTTAAATTTTCCTTAAAGTTAATCTATGTCCCCTCTCGTTCCAGACAGACTCCATTAAACGAGGTTCCATTAATGTCGTGCAATTGAAATTTGTAGACTCATACCCGCTGTATCGGGGTAAGCAACATTTGCATTTCACTGCCCACAGCTTGTTACATATTCAGTATCATGCACTAGAACCATGCAGCCACGTCTCGCAAAAAAGACCACCAAAGTTTCCAAAATATCTCACTTATTCTACATTACGAGAGAGGTCCAACAACCACGTATATCAGATAACCATTGCCCATTGAATAGCCATACGCATATGGCACCCGCTTAGCAGTGTCTGGGGTTGTCAGTAATGCTAGAAAAAGCAGTTCGAAAAACAAAAACGTACCATTTCACCGTCAGAGACGGAAGCATGTCAGTGTGGACTCCTCTGAATTTTGTGTGAAACTACAAGAATTCTTTACGCACGCCCTGAATGCATTTTACTAATTGAATTTTAATTACAAGTCAACCACTAAATGTCAGCATTCAACATGACAAAACAAGCGGTTATCACATTGGTGAAAACATTTTCACGAAATTTGCTAATATTCTATGCAGAACATTAATTTTATGCCTCCTCCAAACATTAAATAAAACATTTATTGTTCGGGAGAAATGTAGTGTCCTACACGCGACTATGTAGACTACGTTGTTCAGTTACGGAAAGTGAAAGGACTTCGATTTTTTGATGGCGTTACGCTATTTCATAAGCCAGCGTCATTTAAGAGGCACAAACGTCGACATTTAGCTATGTTTGACATCTTAGCGTTTCAAATAGAGCTCGAGCAACATTAAATAATAATTAACGAACCACCTCCATTACAAATGCTACATTATTTCAGAAGAATTGCAGCAGAGTGAATAAAGACAGGAACGCAACACATATCCGGAAGGCGTAATGACAGATTTATTCGGTAGTTCTTTCAGTTTTTCAAAAACGTATCTTCAGTAAAATGAAAACAAACATGCACTATTCAAAAGTACTAACGGAATAAAGTACATGCATAGGAGTTGAACCTTTGCGTCTGACTGATTAGTGTAAATGGTTTCCCGTAGAAACCTCACGAATGTGGCGCTGGTGTAGCAAGCAGTTGTGCCATGGCGTCACCGTTTCGGGCCTATACACACGCACCAATTTGTCGGCCGACCGACCGACCAATTTCGTCCCAGCCTACACATATCCCAACCAACTGAACTCGGAGATTACGACGCCGTCCTGTTGTTGTGGTATGTTTACTTAAGTTCATTGAGTTTATGTTCTACAAGATCCCGCTTGGTTTTACACAGAAACAGAAACGGGGGTTTGCCTTGGCTGTTTTAGAGGCAACAAGGCCTAAATTAAAAAAAAAAGAAAAAAGCCGAGAGAAAGCTGGGCGCAAAGTGGCTAATGCAAGGATAGAAAGTCACCCCCATTCTGTTACTTAAACAGCTGGGAGCTAAAGATTTTCGTAATAGTCTAAGTAAAAATGAGAAGTACTTTTCAGAGCTGTTGGAAAATCGCTAAACCATTCTTAACGAAAAAGAATAGGGTGCAGACGTGAAAGAAGCTGCAAGCTTGCAAGGAGAGGCTGTCAGTTCTAGCCATTGGCGTAAGTTACGAGAACCGCAAATCCAGGGCAACTGTGTCCCCACAATTATGATCTAAAATGATACCTGAAACCTGCAATGTGGTTTACAGTTTCTTGAGGAAAGTAAAGCAAAATAAATAAAATAAAAAATATGCATACAAACCTTATTGTTTTGTTTATGTTTGTAGAAGAAACGACGTCCCTTGTAAGATAACAAATAAATTTCGAATTAGAAGAAGAAAGACAACCGCAGTATCGGCGCAGATCATCTAATAAATACAATAACAGACATACAAGAAATGAAGCATTTAACAACTGTTAGAACTGTAAAAATAATCCTACACTTTGCTCTTCGTAGTACAAGGCGTGGATGTAGCCTGGACTTTTGTAACATTTCTATCAATGAAGCTGGTATGTTTCATGAATACGAGTCCATCAACTGTCTGTATTTCGCTCTTATTTCCGATACGTATCGGAAATGAAATCTAAGGTCTAATCTATCGGTGATTCGGTTTTTAGATTTCATTTCCGTTAAAGATCGGAAATAAAACCTATACACTTAAATACACAAGGCTGAGGACTTTTTTCCTTTCTATGTGCCACACGAAGCCATTACGTACTCAAAATGAAAAAAGTGCTTCATTTGTTGCATATATATTGCTATACTCCTCGCATGACGTGTTCTACAAACATCAGCAGTCTTTAAATTTTTCCAGAAACTCTTTCTTTAAAATTTTATCCGTCTTGCACCCTGTCGTGTGTATTAGAACAGCATTTAGTCCCGGGCGCAGTGGCGAAAGACAAACTTTTGTCGGCCGATTGGCACTACATCGCTACACACAGCACAATTTGTTGGGAGGATTATACTGCTGAAGTATTGTATTTAGATGAATCCACCTATAAGCATCTAGATGCTGAATAAATATTGCTACTTGTTTTGAAAATATATGTGCGCATAAAAGAGCTAACGGTAATGTTAACAATAGGTAGGCACGCCAGACAGTCACGCCCTCTGCCGTTGAACGCACAATGACGCGCGCCTCAAATGCTATAAATTCCTGGCTGAGCCAAATCTGAACGTAGTCTGGTAGGGATCACCGGTTCCTTAACAGTCCGGTATGTGAAAGTTCGCAACTCTCCTAGTAGAGTTTAATAGTGTTGATTATAAATAACCGACTGTTATAATATTTGAGTGGTAATTGTGTGTTTAATTAATAATTTTAGCAAGCTAACATGTGCGAATCAACCGTTGTCAAGTCTGAAGAAGGTAAGCCAGTCCAGCCTGAGAACTCTGTTCCGGCAGTACCTGCTACTGCACCGGCCCAGCCTCCTGCAGTTGGGGAGGCGCCAGAGCAGACATACAAAATGGCTGAGTTGCTGAAACATTGGCCAGCGGTGGTAATCGCCGTCCAGAAAAGCAAAGATGCGTATTGCTCTGTAAAGCAAAAAGCGAGCATCATCACCTGGTCACTTAACTTGACCGAAAAAGTTGTTGGTTCGGTTCTCAAACTTGCAGAAAGCAAAGTGAGCAGCTGGCGGCCAATTATTCAGCATGCAGACGAAGCGGTTAGCAAAGGCATGGTAGTAATAGAGAAGAAATTTCCCGCAGTGAGGGAGTCGCCGGAAAAGGTAACTGTTAATAAATGTGAACTCTGAAATGGTTACGTGAATACCGCATAACAAATCTTTCTTTTTCAGCTGTATGATGCTATCACGCAACACATAACGAAGATCGTGCGACCCGCACTAGATAAAACCGAATTTATAAGCGAAATCGGCAGGAAGAAACTTAACAGGGTTGCTAAAACGATAATTAAGAAATACAACAGTGTGATCAGGATCGTGGACAGCTGGCTGGACAAACTGGAGAACCAACTGAACGGCGCAGAAGCTGAAGCAGCATCTGGTAAGTTAAGCATGCTGAGTTGTTAGTGGTAACAGGTAATATTCAATGAAACAAGACAGACTTAAGACTTCCTAGTTATCCATGAATTTTCCACAAATTCATGGAAAAGTCTTTATTTTTTCTGGAAGAAAGTTGCATACAAAATTCTGTGCATTACGTAAACTTTTTTTAAAGGAATCGTTAGTATAAAAATATTTTGTACTGCAACTAGCATCTTATGCTATCTCTGCATATTGGTTGTCATTAAGCGACATCTTGCAAGATGTGGGTACTATAGTTTGCACGTGTCTGGTTATGGTTGACAATTAATACGTTCTTATCTGGAGATAAATTAAGTCGAAAGTTGAACGAAGGGTAACGGTCTAGAGAACAGGAAAAAGTTCCAGGGGGAGAGGAGAAGGTGGGGAGGGGAGGGAGGAGAAACCTCTTAGACAATTGCGGCGGGTTGTAAGTACAGCAGCGGTTTTCTTGTCGCCTGCGACAAGTCATGCAAGGGTAGGCTTTATACTAGTAGCGGATATCATGCAGGCGATTGTCTTTGATGTGGAGCGGTGTTACTCGACGGCTGTAGCTAGGTAACGATGCTGGCTTCTCGGTCAGCTTCAACATTCCTATAATAGCTGGGTTCATCATCGTCTAGTGTCAGATGGGTGATACATCGCATTAACACTGTAGGGTAGTGTTAGCGGTTTGTGCGAAATTGTACGAGCTGGTCGGCTTTAATAGCAGCTGGCATATCCAAAGTAAATGTTACTGATTTGCAGGGACTTGCCGATGTTGTTGCTGTATATGTTAGCTCGGCATAGGTGGTTATGCCCTACCTAGTAGCGTCTTCGGCCGCTTATGCTTCAACTTACGGTTGTGATCATCGTTTCCGAGAGTAAGAATGAAATAATTAGTCGAATATCTAGAGTTCTTGTATAGTCATGTGGCGAGTTTTTTCCTTTTTTATTAAATTCTTGAGGATTTCAAGACTGTATTCATTACGAAGATCAACAGTACGGGTAGAGCGTTGCTAATGATGCGTAGCACTTTGTGTGATCTGCAAGTAGTGCAGGATTGTAGGAGCTGCATACATCAGAAGTATAATCAGTGTCATATATAGACAGACCTCGACGCCTTCCTATTCAGGATACTGTCCTTGGTCTACAATAGGTAGACATGAAAAAAAGGCAACGTGCACTATTAATGTTCTCCTTAATCACTTGCTAGCTATTAACTTTCGTAGTGATGAGTCACATTAAAGTAATTAATCTGACCCTTAGTTCTATATACCGGGTGATCAAAAAAAAGTCAGTATAAATTTGAAAACTGAATAAATCACGGAATAATGTAGATAGGGGTACAAATTGACACACATGCTTGGAATGACACGGTTTTTTTTTATTAGAACTAAAAACAAAATTTCAAAAATGTCAGACAGATGGCGCTTCATCTGATCAGAATAGCAATAATTAGCATAACAAAGCAAAATGATGTTATTGACAGGAAATGCTCAATGTCTATCATTCCTCAACAATAGCTGTAGTCGAGGAATAATGTTGTGAACAGAACTGTAAAGCATGTCCAGAGTTATGGTAAGGCATTGGCGTCGGATGTTGTCTTTCAGCATCCCTAGAGATGTCGGTCGCTCACGATACACTTGCGACTTCGGGTAACCCCAAAGCCAATAATCGCACGGACTGAGGACTGCGGATCTGGGAGGTCAAGCACGACGAAAGGGCGGCTGAGCACACGATCATCACCAAACGACGCGCGCAAGAGATCTTTTACGCGTCTAGCAATATGGGGTGGAGCGCCATCCTGCATAAACATCGTACATTCCAGCAGGTGTTTCAGCCAGGCTGGGAATGATGAGATTCTGTAACATGTCGGCGTACCTCTCACCCGTCAGTCGCAGTTTTGCTGTCCAGCGCCATCCGTCGGACATTTTGTGACTTTTTGTTTTTCTAATAAACCCCATGTCATTCCAAGCATGTATGTCAATTTTTACCTATCTACATTATTCCGTGGCTTATTTTTTTTTCCCCAGTACGCAAAACAAAAGGGGGCTAAGACGTTCAAAACAACGTTTACTCCAAATTTGTTCAGAAGGCAGCCGTCCTGGCAATGAAACATTGCGAGGACGCTGCTTGCCGGCCTTAGCGTGACTCGGTATGTCTCCTTGTTCAGATGCGGAGACGACTGCGGCGCCGACCCAGATCACCACCACCATTGCCAGCCCGAAGTCAGCGCCCCCTGCGGGCCGCGTGCGGCAGGCTCTGCGGCTGGGTGCTCGCGCCACCACGGCGCTGGCCGTCTTTCAGGTGGGAGCAGCCTTCTGGCTGTTGTCGCGGGCGCCGCTCGTGGACCGCTTCTTCAGAGAGGCGCCGACGCCAGACTCTTCGTCCTCCAGCGGCGCCTCATTCGCCAGACTCCCGACTCCCTCGACTTCAGAGGAGGAGCAGCCGCTGTCCAGAGCTCAGTCCACGGACTCGTTGCACCCGGAGCAGTTCCTCTCATTGCCGCAGCAGTAATCACCACTAGATATCTTCCCTTAATTCGAAACTTTGCTTAATGTATGTAGTCAACAAAATTGCTTTTAAGTTATTTATTGGTGAAATAAAACAAAATACTGGCATCTATGTATACACAACTTTCACTCCATTACTGGAGTGGCATACTAGAACACTTTCAATATCCCTTGAAATTGGTTTGAGCAAACCAACGTGCCGTATTAAATCTGTGGGCAGTTGTCATGAGAACTAAGGTAGAATTTACATTTTTTTTTTTTTTTTTTTTTTTTTTTTTTTTTTTTTTTCTTAGTACACAAAGCTTGCCTTCACTACTAATATTAAGCTCTGTTAACCTACAACGTTAATTGCGAAATTGTCACAATCGAATATCAAGTTTGCGAGCTATTACACACAGAAGGAATTAAAATTAGTGGACCAATACGAAACTACTAAATCATTCAGGATGTAATGCAAATACTAAGATAACCTAGTAGGACTCCCATGGAACACTAAACACCTCCACCCAAAAAAAAAAAAAAAAAAAAAAAAAAAAGGTTACTCGCTTGTCTCCTACATTTCAGCAGGTCTCGTAAGATGCCTACAGAAACTAGAAAATTTCCGTCAAATTCAGGTGGAAAAGGGTAGGAACGTGTTCCTTTCTTACGATAGTGCGGCGCCTGTGTTACGAACATTGCACTGCTCATCTCAACTTAGGCACTGCAATATCGTATATATCCGCAAATACCAAGCGGCGACTTTCAATTGCAAATGTCATCGCTGTACAGGAATTACATCGTCTGTGTTAGAGTACAGGCAGTGACGCAGGAACGACGACAGGTGGAACTCTGGGTCTGGCCGTGAGTTTTGCACGGATAGCCAAAGCGCTTAGGTTCATAAGGAGTTTGATTTAGGCAGAAAAAAGTCTTAGCATGTACAGTGTCTAGACAATAGCTTTAACTGGCGAGGGAAACTCCCCATCGTAATTCCCCCCCCCCCCCCCCTCAGAGATCAATTTGGCTCAGTGGATAGCCCATCAAAAACTGAACACAGATAAAGCATGAAAACAGGAAGGTGTACTGAATCGTAAAAAAAAGCAAAATAGAAACAGTGAACTGATAGCCGGCACGGTACTGAATCGTAAAAAAAAAGCAAAATAGAAACGGTGAACTGATAGCCGGCACGGTAGCTCACTGCCTTCGCGCAGAGGGTTGGATGCCCTCTGTAATAAAAACTGATTGAACGGAGCAGTGAACTTGATCGGGTGTAATGGGACGTCGGCCCAGGATAAACGCGATGAACAAAATAAGATAAATTGTCACGGTGTTCTACTGCTAAGTGGGCGAACAGAGTTCAAACCTCATACGTGGTTCCTCTTCCTCGTCCTTCCCCGCTGTTCGCAGTATTCAAATTTGTCTGTGTTAAGTCCATTTCCAACCGCGAGATGTAAGGAAGGGACCTATGATGAAAATTCATTCTGCACTACTACTCCATTTGCAAATTTTTAGACAACATAGTTGTATGGAGATAAACAGCGATTAATTTATTTATAATAGTCAAAATGACAGTCACAATCGCATTACTTATTTTGCTATCAACCGGTTTCAACCCGCGATGAGGTCATCTTCAGGGCAATTTACACCATTTGGTCGGTCGCTGGAGTCGTCACCCTGCCTGTGCGCGGTTGGTAGCTAGATAGCCGGTTGAAACCGGTTGATGGCAAAATAAGTAATGCGATTGTGACTGTCATTTTGAATAACTGAAACTTTCTGGCGGATTAAAACTGTGTGTCGGACCGAGACTCGAACTCGGGACCTTTGCCCTTCGCGGACAAGTGCACTACCATCTGAGCTACCCAAGCACGACTGACGCCCCGTCCTCACAGCCTTACTTCCGCCAGTACCTCGTCTCCTACCTTCCAAACTTTGCAGAAGCTCTTCTGCGAACCATGCAGGACTAGCACTCCTGAAAGAAAGGATATTGCGGAGATATGGCTTAGCCACAGCCTAGGGCATGTTTCCAGTTCGAGTGTCGGTCCGGCCCACAGTTTTAATCCGCCAGGAAGTTTCATATCAGCGCACACTCCGCTGCAGAGTGAAAATCTCATTCTGGATTTTGAATAATTGATTACTCTTATTAGCAGCGGGTTTCGAATGCGAACCGCAAACGTTCAATCACAGGGTGACAAGCCAGCTGAATCCGCCACTGGAAAGCATGTCTGGTATATCGTACACGGCATTAGTGACAGTACGTGTGTCATACAATGAGAATCTATTACCGACGCATCTAATTTGTACGTCGGTAAGTGAGGTATGCCTCCTTGTCCGATTTAAGTGTTCGTATGAATGTGATCACTCTCAAGGAAATGATGGAAACAGTGTCACATAATCTGCAACAAATGAACGCAAGTTTCACAATCACACAGTTTGTGCTCTGTCAAAACATACGTGCTTGATCCATTAACTCACTTGTTTTAAGTATAGAGGGCAGCTAACACGCTGAGCTACCGTGCCGGCAGCCACAACGCCGCTGCTGTTTGGTGCTGCTCTATATTGAACTTGTCGTCCTTTGACTATTCACTATTTCTATTTTGCTGCTTCTTCACAGTTCAGTACACCTCCTTCCTGTTTTCATGGTTCATCTGTGTTCAGTTTTCGACGGCCTGTCCACTGAACCATGGTTCTGTTACACACGCATTGTCCGTTTGTCCTAGATCTGACTATCCTACTTTGACACGCTGTACAAAATATTTGCTTGTCTACCTACCTACATCTATTACTACAGTAGAAAGTTCTTCAACATTGCGTCTTACAAAGACATGGCTGAGGTCGACAATGAAGGAGGATCTACTTAATTGCTTAGCTATGTTCAACACTCACCATGACATTGATTGTCCTATTGACGATGTAATTATCCCATTTGACAGGAAGAGTAGGCGCATAAAATTCATCATTTAAGGAAGAGAACATCAACTGTAACTTTTTTATATCATAAGATTTTCTTGTATATGTGTATAATCAGTTTAAATAAAACTTTCTTAAGCTTTGCATGTGACTTGATTATTTTTTGTTATGGTAAAAGTAAAGGTAGCTCAAGATACTTCAGCGCCCCCTCCTTGAGGTTTTTCTGTATCCGCCACTGCCCAGGGGTCGAAATCAATCTTTAATAAGCCGAGGTTACAGCACCGAAATCGTACTAGTGCGGACATACAAAAGTTTCTGTTGTTTTAGTTTGTTTTGTATTGGCTTGTCACTGTAGTGCACAGAAGTTCGTCGAGCTGAATAGCCACTCTCTCCGTATAATGTGATTGTGTGACTAGCTACATTTTTGTATAGCTGCGTCACACAGTTCTAAAAGTTTTTTGGTAGTGGAAACGAAAAATCCGAGTGGGAATAAGTGTTAAAGCGCTTCATAGGTTTGTCAAAAACGAAAGCTGAAAAGATAATGATGCGAAAAAGAGACAGACATTGTTACCCTTTGCGCCATTCGCTAAACCGGTAGTGTCGAGGAAGTTAGTGGGATGTGGGAGATGAAGTTGAGGCTTACTTAATTGACGGTGTGGAGGATCAGGGTTCTCATAGAAAAGGCACGTCGTTAATTAGACAATTCCACGTGTAGGCATTTAAGAACGGCCTTCTCGTGCAAAAACAAGTGCCACTTAAAAAAAAATTGTAACTCTTGATCTGCAAGACACACGTTGTTTAGAAGCATCTGAAATATCGGCGGTGCACGGACGGGACCATGTCGATGACGAGAGAGGCGTCAGTAAGAGTGACATTTGCAATCGGGAAGAGTGGACACAAAAGTGTAAGAGAGAGAACAATTGGCAGTGACACGTCTCGGAATCGTCTGCAGAAACTGTACATGTTTTAACGGCTAGCTCGTCAGGAAATGAGAAGCTGGAGAAATAAAAAATAATAATAAAAGGAAAGAAAAACGCTACAGCGGTTTAAAGGTAGGAGAAGCTGTTAGGCGAGGTCCAGATCAAACACCTACAAGGCCGCCGTGGGTCCGATAAAGTAATACCTTTCCCGTCAAATATATTTGAGCGCATTTTAAGAACGGAGCAAATTTTAAAAAGGAGCTGGCTTGTTTGGAACAAAGAAAAGCAATCATTGTACTGCCTTGCTTACCTATTGTTTCCGCGACGTACGGAACTCTCCAAGGAGAGGGCTCTCTCCAGTCTGATATGCACCATGTAATCAAAAGTATCGGGACACCCCGAAAACATACTTTTTCATAGTAGGTGCATTGTGCTGACACTTACTGCCAGGTACTCCATAACAGCGACCTCAGCAGTCATCAGACATTGTGAGGGAGCAGACTGGGGAGCTCCGCGGAACTCACGGAGTTCGAACGTCGTCAGGTCACAGAGTGTCACTTGTGTCATACGTCTGTACGCGAGATTTCCACTCTCCTAAACATACCAAATCCACCAGGTCCACTGTTTCCGATGTGATAGTGAAGTGGAAACGTTAAGGGACACGTACAGCACAAAAACGTACAGACCGACCTCGTCTGTTGACTGACAGAGGCTGCCGACAATTGAAGAAGGTCGTAATGTGTAATAGGCAGACATCTACCCAGACCATCACACAGGAATTCCAGACTGCATCAAGATCCACTGCAAATACTATGACAGTTAGGCGGGAGGTGAGAATACTTGGATATAATGGTCGAGTGGCTGCTGATAAGCCACGTATCACGCCGGTAAATGCGAAACAACGCCTCGCTTGGTCTAAGGAGCGTAAACATTGGACGATTGAACAGTGGAAAAACCTTGTGTGGAGTGACGAATCACGGTACACAATGTGGCGATGCGATGGCAGGGTGTTGGTATGGCGAATGCCCGGTGAACGTCATCTGCCAGCGTGTGTAGTGCCAACAGTAAAATTCAGAGGCGGTGGTGTTATGTTGTGGTCGTATTTTTCCCTGGTGGGGGCTTGCACCCCTTGTTGTTTTGCGTGGCACTATCACAGCACAGGCCTACATTGATGTTTTAAGCAGCTTCTTGCTTCCCACTGTTGAAGAGCAATTCGGAGATGGCGACTGCATCTTTCAACACAATCGAGCACCTGTTCGTAAAGCACGGCCTGTGGCGGAATGGTTACATGACAATAACATCCCTGTAATGGAATGGCATGCACATAGTCCTCACCTGAATGGTATAGAACACCTTTGGGATGTTTTGGAACGCCAAGACTTCGTGCCAGGCCTCACCGTCCTACATTGATACCTCTCCTGAGTGCAGCACTCCGTGAAGAATGGGCTGCCATTCCCCAAGAAACCTCCCAGCACCTGACTGAACGTATGCCTGCGAGAGTGGAAGTTGTCATCAAGGCTAAGGGTGAGCCAATACTATAATGAATTCCAGCGTTAGCGACTTTTAAGTCATTTTCAGGCAGGTGTCCGGATACTTTTGATCACACAGTGTAGCAGTAGGCCATGGCTGGGAATTATCAAAAGGGTGGTAAAGGCTAATACAATGAGTGACTGAACATAAAAGCAGCACTGAGCACAAAATGTCGTAATTAGTAGAGTGTAAAATTAAAAATGTGCTAAACAGTAGTTCAGCTATAGAAAATCCTTTAGACTGAAATATAGTAAGAGAAGAGCAGTATTAGACAGAAGAAGCTATTACAATGTGTAATCGAAACGATTCTTTTTCTCGCGGAAAGAGGTTTAGCTTTGAGAGGTGATAATGACTTAGTCGGAGATCGTCAAAATGGAAATTTTTTGGTCATCCTAGAGTTTTGGGCGAAGTTTCATCAAGTTACGAAAGAGCATTTAAGAAAAGTTGAAGAGTCACAACAATGAGGAAAAGGCACGGTTCATTATCTATCACACTATGTTCAGAACGAATTTATTGAAACAGCAGGAGACTGGTCGCCAAACTATTTTATCGGAGGTAAAACGTAATAAATACTTTTCTGTTACGGTAGATGCGATTTTCGATAAAGCCCACACAGAGGAAAACGTTTTTCTACTGTGTTACATTGCTCTCGGTGAAAAAAACCAGTATAGAGTTAGAGAGCGTTTACTTGACTTTGTGAATTGTGACTGTGAAACTGGTCAGTCAATCGCTAACATTATTTGGGATAAGCTGAAACGTTATGGTTTACAGCTTTCAGACTGTCGTGGGCAGGTTATGGCAACAGGAATTAAGTGACTGGCTTCTATCAGGAAGCTCAAGTGCATATACAGGTAGTCTCAAAAGAAAGTTTATGTTTGAAGAACTGCTTGCGCATGTGCAACAAATCGTGAGAGTGTGCGACGCGTTCATTGCTTGCTTGGCCTCTTGGAATTCAGTCGATATGGAGCACTTCTCGGGAACGGACCGCGTGCGAGAATTTTACAAAAACCGTGATTCGGCGACTGTAGTACAGACAAAATTTTGGAGTCATCGTGGTTTGCATAAAGTAAACGATACTCCAAGTGTTCCTTTTATCCGTAAATGGATCAAAACGTTTGAGGAGACCGGTTCAACATTGGCCAATCGAAATCCGGATGACCAAGGTCACCAAGAACGGGCGAATCCGTGGAGAGTGTAAATCGGTTTGTTCGTGGCAATCTTAACCACTACATTCATAAGCGTGCAAATTCTTTAAATGTGCTTGGGTCATAACTGCGCCGAATTATGCAAGAAGACCTCAAACTGCAAAGCTTACAAAATACAATTACTGCAAGAATTAAAGCCTCAGGATGCCAGACATAGGCTGCAGTTCGTTGATGATATGACTGGGTGTCCTTCATTTAACAACCTCTTGTTTTCTAACGAGGCTCATTTTCACCGGAACGGTCACGTCAGTAAACAAAATCGCCGCTACTGCAACGAATCCTAAACAGAAGCATGAGAAGCCTTTTAATTCACTAAAAGTTACTGTATGGGCTGCGATGTTTGCTCGAGGACGAGATCGGTCGTGCAGTGGTTCACCTTGAAATGTTATTTAACAGTCGTGGTTAAAGACTGAAAATTGTTAGAGTGCACTTTTGAAAAATAATGTTCCGAGAAAAATGCCTTTGAAGTTATGAAATATGTTACAGACGTGAACAAATGAAAAAAAGTTCTGCTTTTAGAAAACTCTTAACATTAATCTGTTTTTCCAGGCCTGGGCTGCCGTACTGCTGCCGTTACGATCGAAATCATGTCCACTAGTTTATCACAGAACGATTGAAATATCGGTCGTGGAAATTCCACGAACGCACAAAACTTTTTAATTCCGTTTAACCCTAATAGAAACATGCGCAATACTAGGACGATTAGACCGTTGATTTCATATGCGTTACGCATAAACTTACTACTTAGTATAACAACTTCTGTAGAGTTTGGACAAGCAATAATTATTGTGAAGCCTAAGCAACGAGGACTTCGATCTTGCAACGTGATGTCTGCATTGCACGTTTTATACTTCAGGAGTGGAGAAATAACAGAGAAAAGTCGAGAAAATTTATAATCCTATAGCTCATTTCGCAGTTCACATTAAAATCCTGATCACTGTCTTTCAGTTTGGTAGCAGAGGCACCGACTCCCTCCGAACCGCTCTCTGCCTCACATCTATTCTTTGGACTCTTTGATGACATGATGCTTTGACTCTGCGTTGGGTAAGATTGTTTTGTGGATATGATATTTTCGTATCTTTTCTGCACGAGTACACTTTCTTACTACTCTTTGTTACTTGAAAGACAAAACTGTATACCAAAAGTTCAGTAATACACTATAAAAAAATCAAGATTCTTCTTCGTACAGGCACTGGCGCTTTGCTGGCGCCAAGTTAACGTATCATTGTTGTGAAACGCTTGGAACTACGAGGGTTGTTTTGTAAGTAAGGGCCGTTTTTATTTTTTAAAAAAAGATACAAATACTTTTGTAAAAAAACTTTTATTTTCTGATTCTACACACTTTTACCTATTTTTCTACATAGTTGCCTTGTTTATTTAAGCACTTGTCATACCGTACAACTAAGTTTTTAATTCCCTCTTCAAAGAATTCGGCCGCCTGCTATGACAGCCAAGAGTTCATGGCCGCTTTCACTTCATCGTCGTCATTGAAGCGCTGCCCGCCAAGATGGTGTTTCAGGTACCGGAAAAGGTGAAAATCGCTAGGAGCAAGGTCGGGGGTGTATGGTGCATGGTCCAAAACTTCCCAGCCAAAAGAATCATTCAAATCCCGAGTCTTTTGAGAGGTGTGAAGCCTAGCGTTATCGTGCAGGAGCAAAACTCCTTTTGTCAGCATGCCGCGCCTTTTGTTTTGAATTGCTCTGCGAAGCTTCTTTAGAGTTGCACAGTAGGCATCTGAGTTGATTGTCGTTCCTCGTGGCATAAAGTCCACTAGCAAAACACCGCGCCGGTCCCAGAACGCAGTTGCCATAATCTTGCGCTTTGACAGCGTCTGTTTGGCTTTGACCTTGACGGGTGAGGTTGTGTGTCGCCATTCCATCGATTGTCGCTTGCTTTCGGGAGTGATATGAGATACTCATGTTTCATCTCCAGTGACAATTTGACTCAACATGTCACCCCTTCTTCCTCGTAACGAATCAAAAAGTCCCATGAAGTGGCAAATCTCTTCCCTTTGTGGTCCTCTGTGAGGAGTCTGGGTACCCACCGAGAACACAGTTTCTTAAAGTTTAGGTTTTCAGACTCTCGCGTCCGTCGGCCGTCGTAATTTAATATATTATTATTGTTATTATTATTATTATTTGATTGTTGCCGACTTACGTGGTGGGCCTTAATAAAAATGATATTCCATTTAATTTTGATTTTACGATTAAATGCTTCCTGAAGTTCTCCTTTTTAACAATATTAATCTCAAATTATTTGTTACGTTAATGAATGTTAGACTCGCTGCATCTTAAAACATGAGCATACAAGCTGAACAATATAATAAACTTTTCATATTAATTTCCTCGGCTAGTCAATTCACTTTAAAGTAAAAGATCTTTAGTTATTAATTGCAATTGCGGCCCACACACGCGCGAGAGTATTTTTTCTTACCTCCGTTAACCATTGTATTGTAGTCGGAGTCCTGGCTCTGGGTCTCGGCTATGGTACTGAAAATAAGAATCTTAAAGCTAAGTATTTTCTGCAACGTCGGGCGGCTGTGGAGAAAAATTAATATTATGTTAAAACGAAACTTCCTGGCAGATTAAAACTGTGTGCCCGACCGAGACTCGAACTCGGGACCTTTGCCTTTCGCGGGCAAGTGCTCTACCAGCTGAGCTACCGAAGCACGACTCACGCCCGGTACTCACAGCTTTACTTCTGCCAGTACCTCGTCTCCTACCTTCCAAACTTTACAGAAGCTCTCCTGCGAACCTTGCAGAACTAGCACTCCTGAAAGAAAGGATATTGCGGAGACATGGCTTAGCCACAGCCTGGGGGATGTTTCCAGAATGAGCACTTGCCCGCGAAAGGCAAAGGTCCCGAGTTCGAGTCTCGGTCGGGCACACAGTTTTAATCTGCCAGGAAGTTTCATATCAGCGCACACTCAGCTGCAGAGTGAAACTCATACAAATATGCTTACATTTGCCAGCACTCGAAAGATGTCCGTCGATACACAATAAAGACAAGAGAAGAAGTGAAGACGACTAAAAAATTAACAAAAGAGCGTATCTTCTCGTCTCTATTAGATCACTTCATTATATTTCTTTGCATTGCATTTCTTTGCATTTCTCGACAGAGAAATTATTGTTTTATGGCTACATGAAAAAAAAATATATTATTCAGTTTATGAATGTCTCTTCTTTATAAATATTGTTTTTAAGTCTTTTCGTAATATGGCACTGGGGACGCTATAAGACACAATTTTGTACAAAACCGATCTTGAAACTTGTGGAAATTCCAAAGAAAGAGTGGAAATTGTGAATCTTCTGTCCTCACGAATCTTTGTTTCGACTGCAGCCACCAAATCATCAGTGATCACAGAGGAGCGGCCTGAGCGTTCTTCGTCATGGACGTTTTGACGGCCATTTTTAAACTCTCTAACCCATTGTCGCACTTTACCTTCACTCATTGCATTCAAGCCATAAACTTCTGTTAACTGACGATGAATTTCTGCAGCTGATAGGCTTCTCGTGGTCAAAAAACGTATCACTGACCGTATCTCACACGCGGCGGACGATTCAATAATCGTAAACATTATGAAGTAGCACAGCGATGCGTACACGTCAGCTACAGAGCTGCAACTTGCATCAGCGTGAACGGGAAGGATGCCGGCAAGTGGCACGGTGGCTTGTTGCGGCGTCCGCGCGAATTACGGGACTATACGCGCGAACGGCCCTTACTTAAAAAACAACCCTCGTATACCCAGACATTAAAGGGGGTGTCGAGTTGGAGCAGGTAGGCCGTTTCTGGTCACCCGAAGCACTAGAGGAGCAGCTCGGAATACAATACAACAATTTTTTTTTTCAGTGATTAGACATTTTGCCTCATATTTCAGGACGTTCGAAGCAACTGTAAAGCCAACAAAAAAAGATTTTTTGAAAGTTTTACAGTGGTGTCACACTTTAAACTAGTCAAAACTAGCGCCACAGCTCAGTCAGGATGCGAAACCAAAACTTGACGAGGTACGTGGCGTTTAAAATTGGTGCACGAATACTCGTCCATATTATGTAACGTATGTTTGAATGGCTAGAAATAAATTTATTTGACGCTTAAAATATTGTCCTTACGTTGATTTTAAAATTTTTCGTATACTTTCTTTAAAATCTGGTATCAACTGACAAAAAAAAGTTCATATATATTACAGCACTTGCACGTGTGTATTAATAGCATTTTATGACTAAAATGTCAGATGTATTTTCCGTTAATGTAACCACTATCAACAAATGTTCATGTTTTTTTAGAAAAAAAAATCGTGGCGCAGATTCGGTAAGGATCTATAGCTCTCAGGCATTTTGTTCAAAATCAAAAGTGCAGTTTAATACTTACGTTTGATTTCCATTGAAGATGTCAACCCCCCCCCCTCCACGAATAGTGTTAGGGAAATCTAATTTTTCGGTAGTTTCTGCCAACCTTTTGTGCAATTTATTAATAGAGTGTAGGATCCTTTCTCCGAGGTTGAGTACACCAAGCCAATCGGTAGAAGGCCCGTAAGAAGACCGAGAACTCGTTGGAGTGACTACGTGTCCAAAGACCTTCAGAGAGTGGGACTGCTTGAAGGATGGCAGGAAGGAGCTAAAGACAGGCTGAAGTGGAGGCAATCTCTCAAAGCAGCGCGCGGTCTATTGGGCCTCACAGCGTGAAGTAAAGCATTAGCTGCGCAACTGAGGCTTCCCCTTAGGTTTACGATAGGGTTTTCTAAAATCGCCAATGTAGTTTCTTAAAAACATAAATTCTGTGTCCAAAAGAAGAGTTTAGCAACAATTTGAATCTCAAATAGGGAAAATACCTCGTCGTAAAATGAGCTGTGCGGCAGATTCTGCTAATAAAAAAGAAAATTTATTCGTAATGGTGCCAATTATTGCTTGTCCGTTCGCCGTGTTGTCTCTACTTACCGACAAGCGGACCCACGATCTTCAGATCACAGATGTGCTTCGGACTTTGCACACTTTTAGGAGTCCATTAGGACAAGATTACGTCCACCCAACAAGGCGTACTACTTCGGCCATTTTGACAAAATCGCAAGAGAAGTTTTATGCATCAACAATGCACCATTGTATTGCAGCCTTGAACTGGAGCTGACAGTAGTTAAGTGGGAAGCGTTCAATCGACTGAGTCCCGTTGATTTTTTTTTAAAAAAAATTTGTATTTTTTCAACACTAGTCTTATTATTTCGTACATATCATATTAAGAGACGTGTATTTGCATGAACTTTTATTGAATTTCCAATTTTATTTCACTGTTTACTAATTTTTAGTATTACAACAAATATTATGCAACATTTGTTTATATAGGCAAGATAAAAACTTTATCAAGTGCCTTCAGACTTGTTCAGATTTTATTGGCAACGAGCGAGAAATTGCTTCACTGACGGATGCTGTTAAAGTACATTCAGTTGTACATCGCTAATTTTCGACACCGATATTTACGAAAATGTAGCGTTGCAAGTGGTTTGGATCCAAACTGTGGGAAGAAAGAGAAATTTTTCAAAATGTCAATGGGCTTTGCTTTTCCTTAGTAGCTCTGAACCTACTTTGAGCATACGGGAAACTACATACATTCGGTGTAATAGGTGCCGTTTTAATTTATGTTTTCCGCCTGTATGAAGAATAACATTCTGAGACTTGTAACGTCGGAAGCACATCCGACACGTAATTGTACATTACCCTCGCATTCTGGCATCTTGTAATTCATTGTATCGTTCAATGAAGTTATTTATACCTTTTTTATCGATGTTTGACTCTGGCTTTCCAAGCCTGTCCCTCGACCTTGAAACATGCGTCTGCAAATCGAAGCGCCCAGGAGCAAAGGGGTTCTCGGTATCTTATCCGAATGCAGGTATAAGGGATTTCGGAAAACACGACTGGCATACAATTTCAAGAAAATCTTGTGGGTCTAGTCGTTTGCTTGTCGATGGTTATAAATATATTTGCGTATAATACAAATTAGCAAACAACCAAATAACACTGTAAATTCGATAAAAGTTCACGCAAATGCACGGGTCTTTTCATCATACTACTTTTTGAATGTAATGAGTGCGAAATATAATGTTGAAAAAAAAATATAATTTTTTTTTTTTTTTTAAAAAAAGAGGCGGACTTGAGCCAGCCATTACGGAGCTACCCATTCAACCACCCATTCAACCACCGCCGGCTCCAGTTCGGGGTTGCAACACCCGGTACATCACTGAAGCGTAAAACTTCTATTTTGTTTGTATACATGGAAGAAGCGTGGAGATACTGACAGCTTTCAGATAGATTATATAATGGTAAGACAGAGATTTAGGAACCAGGTTTTAAATTGTAAGACATTTCCAGGGGCAGATGTGGACTCCGACCACAATCTATTGGTTGTGAACTGTAGATTAAAACTGAAAAAACTGCAAAAAGGCGGGATTTTAAGGAGATAGGACCTGGATAAACTGACTAAACCAGAGGTTGTACCGAGTTTCAGGGAGAGCATAAGGGAAAAATTGACAAGAATAGGGGAAAGAAATACAGTAGAAGAAGAGTGGGTAGCGTTGAGGGATGAACTAGTGAAGGCAGCAGAGGATCGAGTAGGTAAAAAGACGAGGGCTAGTAGAAATCCTTGGGTGACAGAAGAAATATTGAATTTAATTGACGAAAGGAAAAAAAAATAAAAAATGCAGCAAATGAAGCAGGCAAAACGGAATACAAACATCTCAAAAATGAGATCGACAGGAAGTGCAAAATGGCTAAGCAGGCATGGCTAGAGGACAAATGTAAGGATGTAGAGGCTTATCTCACTAAGGGTAACATAGATACTGCCTACAGGAAAATTAGAGAGACCTTTGGAGAAAAGAGAACCACTTGTATGAATATCAAGAGCTCAGATGGAAACCCAGTTCTAAGCAAAGAAGGGAGAGCAGAAAGGTGGAAGGAGTATATAGAGGGTCTATACAAGGACGATGTACTTGAGGGCAATGTTATAGAAATGGAAGAGGATGAACATGAAGATGAACTGGGAGATATGATACTGCGTGAAGATTTTAACAGAGCACTGAAAGGCCTAAGTCGAAGCAAGGCCCCGGGAGTAGACAACATTCCATTAGAACTACTGACAGCCTTGAGAGAGCTAGTCCTGACAAAACTCTACCATCTGGTGAGCAAATTGTATGAGACAGGCGAAATACCCTCAGACTTCAAAAAGAATATAATAATTCCAATCCCAAAGAAAGCAGGAGTTGACAGATGTGAAAATTACCGAGCTATCAGTTTAGTAAGTCATGGCTGCAAAATACTAACGCGAATTCTTTAGAGATGAATGGAAAAACTGGTAGAACCCGACCTCGGGGAAGATCGGTTTGGATTCCGTAGAAATATGGGAACACGTGAGGCAATACTGACCCTACGACTTATTTTAGAAGTTAGATTAATAAAAGGCAAACCTATGTTTCTAGCATTTGTAGACTTAGAGAAAGCTTTTGACACTGTTGACTGGAATACTCTCTTTCAAATTCTGAAGGTGGCAGGGGTAAAATACAGGGAGCGAAAGGCTATTTACAATTTGTATAGAAACCAGATGGCAGTTATAAGAGTCGAGGGACATGAAAGGGAGGCAGTGGTTGGGAAGGGAGTGAGACAGGGTTGTAGCGTCTCCCCGATTTTGTTCAATCTGTATATTGAGCAAGCAGTAAAGGAAACAAAAGAAAAATTCGGAGTAGGTATTAAAATCCAAGGCGAAGAAATAAAAACTTTGAGTTTCGCCGATAACATTGTAATTCTGTCAGAGACAGCAAAGGACTTCGAAGAGAAGTTGAACGGAATGGATAGTGTCTTGAAAGGAGAATATAAGATGAACATCAACAAAAGCAAAACAAGGATAATGGAATGTAGTCGAATTAAGTCGGTTGATGCTGAAGGAATTAGACTAGGAAATGAGACACTTAAAGTAGTAAAGGAGTTTTGCTATTTGGGGAAAAAAATAACTGATGATGGTCGAAGTAGAGAGGATAAGAAATGTAGACTGGCAATGGCAAGGAAAGTGTTTGTCAAGAAGAGAAATTTGTTAACATCGAGTATAGATTTAAGTGTCAGGAAGACGTTTCTGAAAGTATTTGTATGGAAGTGAAACGTGGACGATAAATAGTTTGGACAAGAAGAGAATAGAAGCTTTCGAAATATGGTACTACAGAAGAATGCTGAAGATTAGATGGGTATATCACATAACTAATGAGGAGGTATTGAATAGGATTGAGGAGAAGAGGAGTTTGTGGCACAACTTGACTAGAAGAAGGGATCGGTTGGCAGAACATGTTCTGAGGCATCAAGGGATCACCAATTTAGTATTGGAGGGCAGCGTGGAGGGTAAAAATCGTAGACAGAGACCAAGAGATGAATACACTAAGCAGATTCAGAAGGATGTAGGCTGCAGTACGTACTGGGAGATGAAGAAGCTTGCACAGGATAGGGTAGCATGGAGAGCTGCATCAAACCAGTCTCAGGACTGAAGACCACAACAACAACAACAACAGCTCGTGTATTTACAGATTAGGGATCGTTGTACATATTAATACTTTTCGTTGTTTTGGTGCTTAAGTATTGAACTCCTTAACACACCACGCTATCAGGAGATAAAGTTTTCTGCATCTCTTTTTACTGGAACTTTTCAAGCAGTTGTATTGGATGTCCTGAGTGGTCGACAAAGGAATAAAAGACAAACAAGTGAATAACTTTGCTTTTGGTAGAGGTGTGCAGTCCCTCGTAGTAGCTAAGGTAGGTCATATTAGTATTTAAACTATATTCGAAAGGTTTGCGATTTAGCAGTTTAATGTCTGCCATGGTTTATGTTTGACCACTGGCTCAAATCTCTTCCGTAGTAACTCGTTTGAATATTTCGCAATCTGTTCTACGTCTCAACCTCGCAACTGACTGCACATAACGGGCAATTCATAAATTACCGCCGCGCGGGATTAGCCGAGCGGTCTGGGGCGCTGCAGTCATGGACTGTGCGGCTGGTCCCGGCGGAGGTTCGAGTCCTCCGTCGGGCGTGTGTGTGTGTGTGTGTGTGTGGGTGTGTGTAGTTTGTAAGCTTAGGGACTGATGACCTTACCAGTTAAGTCCCATAAGATTTCACACACATTTGAACATTTTGATCATAAATTACGTCACACATTAAGGGGAGAGAGGTTTCAACAAAGAGTACATCGACATGGAGGGTGGGGAAGTCAGAAGCGTCTCGCGAGCCCCGAGGAATCATGACGTCATATCATGGCATGACGTCGTCTCTCATGCAAGCCAATATCGCTGGTAGTTTTCGAAACGCGGATATTCTTTGAACATGGCATGCTGATGCCTTGTGGATTTGTGTATGATGGCGTGATTTGTGTGCGTTAAAGCTTTTCAATCACGGAAAAAAATTGATAATACTTGCTGCAAAAGCACATGTTTGCAGAGGAGAAAGGATAGTTTATATTCCAGACAATGGACGGTAAGTAACTTCTGTTAGTAACCTTATCATGCGCAAGAAAAGTAAAATGTATGGTAAATCTACAGAAATTTCATTCTTTGTGCCTATAGTATTCTGATGCATTATGTTACTCAGTAAAGTTTCTTTCAATGCATCTATGTGGATTACTTGTGGTAACGGCGTATTCTCATAACAAATGGCTTCGGTATTTAAGTTGCAATCATCGTAACTTTTTCCTGATCAAAAATTGTGTAGTAACTGTATTCTAACAGTAACCTGCACATTTGAAAACTTTTGAATGTTCATAATTAATCATTGATCATAGTCAGTATTTGTGACAGTAAAATAGATATGAATTGCAGTGACTGAATCCAGATTTGTGAGTGGTGTAATGTGTTTTTGTAATGGATGTTTCAGAGTTTCTGAAGTGAAAGTCCAAAGAAGAGAAGACAACGAGAAGTAGCTTTTTTGTCTGTTTCATGGTTTATAGGCCTACTGGGGAAACTCGCCATGTAAAAAAAACGAGTAACGCATCCAGCTTGGTACCTCTGTGGTGATGTGGAAATCCGAGCATTGTTAATAAAGAAATTAATTCTGTGTGTGTCTTTCTTTTGATTCCTTTATCATGTTGCTTATAGTAGACCAAATTTAATTAAAATACCCAGGTGATAATTTCAACATAAATTGGACTATGTGCATAGCTGCTTCTCACAGGCAAAGTATAAATATTCACCATACTCTGGCATGCATGTTCACTAGTCAGTTATGGCAAAAGAAATCACTGACTCAAAGCATAATTTGCTTGGTAGACATAATTGGAAATGGCCTTTTTAGTTATAAGTTTACATTATTAGATTATAGTACTCCCTGAGAGATTATCTTATGCATTTCTTGGCCCTGACATGATTAGGTCTGGAATACAGCATTAAGTGTGCTGCTCTGCTGTCAGCAGCATGGTAGTCAATGTGTTAAGCAGTCGTTTAGGAACTAGTGTGAAGTATATGCATCTGTACAGCCTTGGCTAAAAAGATACAGCTAGAATGCTAATTACTGTTTCAGGAATTAACCTTTACACAGTTAAATATGTATCTAAAACTGAATTCATGAATAACTTTGTAGTCGTTTAAATAAAAATACCGCAAACCGAAAAATCGTCTTGAAATGGTAAGGGATGTCAAATATAAGTAAATATTTTTCCTCGGTAAGATTAAAGTGTAAAAATTGCTGATACCTGGTTGTTACCATGAGATCAGTGCTGGCCCCAGCAGAGCAATCTGCTGTGACCACCGGCACCTTCATGCCAGCCAACGGGTTAATACACAAAACAGGGCAGTGCAAGACTTGGTCCGTAATTGTCATTGATTGAAGCAACTAAAATTAAATTTCTGAGGTATGCTGGAACTGTGTTATTGGTATATTCCCCAGCATGATTTAAAATCTTTGCATTGAAATGGCACTGACAGTGCGTAATATATTTTGCAACTGAGAATATATACTTAAAAATTTATGTGGGAATATATTTCAAGAAACCCTTTCAAACCAAACCTGACAATTATATTGACACACCAGTAAACCCACCTGAATGGCACACTGGGTTACACAAGCATTAGCTGTAGGTGTAGAATAGGTAATTTACAGAGAAAACTTTTCATACAAATTTTATTGTAAAGCGCACTGAAGTTAAGGGAAAGATGCAATGCCTAGATGAGATAAACATGGACACACAATAACTCGTTTTGCTCAGATATATGGAAAATTAACTGTAATATTATATGATGTATAACATATATATGACATATAACACATCTGAGGTGCAAATTTGTGGAGAGGAGAGATTGCATTGAACCTGTTGTGTGTGGTGCATATCTTGTTGCAGTGCTGGGATGATGTCATCCAGATTTCAAAATTAGGGGTCTTGTAATGAAACTCTCATCAGTTTTAATATTTAAAAATAAACACACCTGAAAAAGGAAGCTGAATAGGACTTTAAATTAAATTGCAAAAATTTTCTTGTTTTGCACATTCACTGCAGCTGACACTTAAAAGCTCGTGGCTAGTAGCTCTTATTGACCTTTGTGTCAGCCACAGTGAACATGTTGAAGATTTTAAAGTAACAAAGTAGTTGTTGACATTCTGGTATTAATGGATGGCAGCAGGAAACACAGCAATGAAATAATGTGAATGACTTAAACCAGGAATTAAACAAGTCTACATAGCTTTGAACACAGTCATTTCACACTTCTTAGTCACTGCATATTTGTGTGCTATAACTAATACAGCAACCTTTCATTTTCTCATCTTTGATCTGGGACACATGTCACATCTTACTTATTTTCCTAGAGCAACTCTAGGTTTACTAGATCCACATTTCAGAATTCTGGTAATTGTAGTCCTACTTCATGCTGAAAGTGTGGGTTGATAGCTGTCTCTTCAGATATGATCTCATCAACTGCCATTTCAGAAACTTGAAGCAAAAATGTGATTATTAAATTTTCTGTCAGTGATGAATATATCACTAATGTATATACCACACAAGTATTCATGATGCTATAGAATAGTGCAGGGCCATCTTCTGGAACACCTGCTGGGTAGACTAAACAGTGCATTTCACATCCAGTGCATCAATTTCTTCATAGGTAGTATCATAGTACACTACTATCTCAGGCTTGATTGTTGCGATGCTCAATGAAACAGCATTATGCCTTGAAGACACTAAACTAACAGCCTTCTTAAGTTTTTGGATGAAGGATATAAGTAAGTAATATATCCAAAACCAATTAAGTTTTACATTTTGCTGTAAGAAACTCGTTTGGAATCTTTCCTTTTATTATTATTTTGTACATGTGTGACCTTTTTGTGTCCTCTTCCCAGTTTGACAAGTACATCTGATTTACTTAATGAGGATATTTATGATTACAAAAAAAAAGAAAAAAGAGAAAACATGTGGTGACAATGCAATCTGCGAACAAAGATCATCCTCCAAAACTTTACGAGCCTAGGAAGTAAGCACAGTGATTTGGACATAATAGCATGTTTTAATAAACCAGATGTTTCAGTTATTACTGAGCACTGGTATACCAAAAAAGAACCTTATTATGCACCAATTAACAAAAAATTTCTGCTCGTCTTTCAGTAGGGATATCAAACCTTATGGTGATGTTGCAAAAAGTGCCAATAGTTGGTGCTCAATTCCTTACGTGTTGAAGGTGTTACTGAACTTTCTGCAATAAGCTATAGATGGGAAAGCTAATCTCTATCAATTGCTTGTAGAGAGAGATAGTAAATACTCTGCGAAAACGGCTGGGTAATAATGCTGATAATTGTTCACAGTTTAATAAAACCTTATCTCACACAAATCAGTTTTCACTCTTAAGAATGGCGAGTGGCACACACTGATCTAACATTACTGATAGGTAATACAGGGTACCCTGGACTTTGTACTGGGATACTTTCTTTTGTCGATTTGTGTAAATGACAAAATACTGCTCCCCAAATTCAAGGAGAGTTCTGTATGCTGATGCTACATCCATTGCATGCAAGTGTAAAGGTCACGAGCAACTACAAAAACTATGAAACTGTATTACAAATGAAATAATTCAGTATTTCTAAGAAAGTCATCTCATTGTCAGCACAAGATAGCAGCAGTAATGGATTTTCACCCCACAAGACAGATTTTGAAATTCAGTTGTGCACTGGAACTGATATTGTCATCAAAGAAAACTACTGCTTGGTTACAGTTAAACTTTCTATATTTAACATGTTATAACATGGAAACTAATTACTGTACAAGAACACAACTTGGTAGCATTAATGCCAAGGACATGAGGAAGAGAAATAATGCAGAATCAATTCAATTGAAAGACTTTTAATGTTTCCAGAATGAGAAACATCCCCCAGGCTGTGGCTAAGCCATGTCTCCGCTATATCCTTTCTTTCAGGAGTGCTAGTTCTGCAAGGTTCGCAGGAGAGCTTCTGTAAAGTTTGGAAAGTAGGAGACGAGATACTGGCAGAAGTAAAGCTGTGAGTACCGAGCGTGAGTCGTGCTTCGGTAGCTCAGATGGTAGAGCACTTGCTCGCGAAAGGCAGAGGTCCCGAGTTCGAGTCTCAGTCGGGCACACAGTTTTAATCTGCCAGGAAGTTTCACTTTTAATGTGCTGCTACAGTACACCACACCAGTGATGGAGGCTGCTATGAAAAGCTTGCGATTTTATTCAAATCTGATGTGGCAAGTTAACAAAACTTTTTATCCATGTGAGTAAAATTATTGTGTAAAATTGATAGCGCAGCGAGTCTTTTCAGGGCCCTTCGGAGTCTTTCACTTACATGTCAACATATTTACTCCCTAATAGTATTTGTTGTTCATAATAGGGGTAATTTTACTCTGTTCAGTGAAATGAACTTGCAAAATACTGGAAGTAAAAACAATGTCCATGTAGACTATACATCCCTGCCTACGATTCACAATGGAATATCACATTCTGGTCGAAAGTCTTTAACAGGTTGCTGCTAGACATCAGGCAGAAAACTGAAAATCCTAAGGTAATAAAAAAATACAAAGTAAAAAAAAAATATTTTATTAGCTTCTCCTTCCATAATTATAATTAAACATAATGTTTCAGCTCACGAATGCAATTGCTAGTTAATGTTAACACTAAGGTTCAAATTAACAGGATTTTAATGTTACCATTATATGTGCAGCTGACAATACTCATTGTAAAATTATGAAATGACTTGTACAAAGTATGAGAGAAAAACAGCACTTGAATTTAAAAAAAAACACAACCTTTCTAGCTTTCAGGGTTCTTACTTCCTTCCTTTGGGAAGAGGAATATAGTTTGTGACTGGAAATGAGGGGAAGATCACTTACACCACCCATATAGAACAATTATGTGACACATTCATGAGTACTGCTCCAGTGTTTGAGATCCAAGTCAGATTTAAGCAACACATTGAAGCAACTCAGAGTGTGGATACTATATAGGTTACCAGTAGTTTCAAAATATGTGCGAGTATAATGAAGATGCTTGGCAAACACATGTGAGAATCCCTGGAGGGAAAATAATGTTCTTTTTGTACAACGCTATTGAGAAAATTTAGAAGGCATGAGAAATCTGGGCCCGGGTGGTAGATAGCCTTTCTTCCCTCTCTCTGTTTGCGAGTGGAACAGAAAAGAAAATGATTTGTAGGGGTACAAGGTACCCCTCCACCAGGTACCATTTGGTTGCTTGTGTAGTATGTATGTACATCAAAATACGGAAGAAAATTGTGACTGCCTACTACATTAAGAAGTAATAGTTGAACTAACCTAAGCTTTGTTTTTTTTTTTTTTTTTTTTTTTTTTGTGGTTTTCGGGCGCACAACTTCAATGGTCATTAGCGCCCTGACTACTCTAAGAATGCACCGCGAGGCACAAGTTGACAACAACAACTAAAAGGGAAAACACAATAAACGACAGACTGACAGGCATAGGATTAAAAAACATCATCAAATGTCCTTAGCGAGGTGTACCTAAGCTTTGTGATTTACTTCAAATGTTTTGTCCCACTGATACACTCTGACAATCAGTGACTTGCATCTATAGCAGTCTTACAATTTGGAGATGTCAGTAGGCTTACTGCTTAGATCTATTAATATTCCCTCATTGAGCTCTTTTTATCTTAAGATCACATAAACTGGATTTTTGAGAAACTACATACAGGGAGATGTGATTGGCATATAGCTGTTTGTTTACAGAAAAACAGCGATCAAAATTTAAGCATATCGGTAACGCACACTGGGGAAGAGCACATATCTGGGCTAGAGCACTATACTGGATTTCGCCCCCTTCCCCCCCTATCCCTAGAAACCTTGGATGGAGTAATAACTATTTGTAGCATAGTCTGAGGTCTACATTAGGTTGAAAAGCGATAATTTCGTCGACAGTTGTGGAACACAGCGAATGAGAAATAACGGTTGTGATAACAGACAGACGTGTGGCTTTGCCTAATATTCGTTTGCGGCGTATTTAAATGCACTTTCCCACATTTAATGCATTTCTCATAATAAAAAAATAAAACTACTGGGTCATCCCCAAAAAAACATATAGTAGAAAATGAACAATCATCCGACGTGTTTTGATGCATATTATTTACAGATATCGTACACAAACTGGAAAAATGCAATGGGCGTTCCACTACGTATCCTTTACCATATTTGATTTGTTTTTCCGCATTTGCTACTGCTGGTATGGGTTCAAAGACAAAATTCGTGCTGCAAACGTCTCAGTGGTAGTTAGCCTACATTGGTAAGCTGCAGTTCATGCGTTAAAAACATTTATACACATTGTCCTCAATGCGTAATATGTGTTATGCTATAAATCACTCTGCCTTTCGACCAATTATTTGTTATCACTTGGCTTCAATCAATCACGTAAGACTCTAATGTGTAACTTTGACTACGCTGCGGATTATTATGTCACCATAATCCAGATTATTCGCATTCAAACCTTCTTTCTACATTTAATTCTGTTAATGGAAGCTCCATTCAAACAATCTGGATTGATTTGACGTTCCAAAACAATAGCTGATGGCAAGTCTGTACTGTGGCCAACGTGTGACGTCACTTACGTCAACAGAGTTGTTTACAGGTCTAGTCACCAGGCAGCGCTGTCACGCTTTCAGCCTTACTGATGACGTCATGAAGCGATTCCTCGGGGCCCGCGAGACGCACGTGGGGAAGTCACAATCTTCGTGAGGTTACATGTATCAAGTTTTGTGTTACAGCTCCAAACTTCAAAATTCCAACTTGAACGAAAAATTTTAAAAAATTATCAATTTATCATTATTATTTACTGAGCTTTAAATTTGGTTGTATCACTTTTTGGCAAGTGGCGGCCGCTCGCTGTACCTAAGGTGCCGCGCGTCGGCCGCCTTTGAAGTCTTCGGCAAAACCGCCACCGCTCAGATTTCGTCTATGTTCAATTGTTTATATCACTCATTATAAATTTGACATTCGCAGAGGGATGGACTTTTTTTCGTTCTGCTATTTTGTGATTTTCAGTTTATTTAACAAATTTAAAATGAGTAACGAAAGTGATTTAGGTATTCTTTACCGCAAAATATATGAAATATACAATGCAACTTACGCTGAAAAACATAAAATATACAACGCGATTGCAAATGGGACTGACGAAAAAGAAAGCGAGACTTATAAATTTTTTGTTCGAAAATATCTTCGTCGTCAAAACCATCAGAATAACTAGAGCGCATGAGCTTAAAAGTTTTAGTTTTATATTAACAGTTCGTCCTCTACTGCTAAAAATATATTTAGTGTTCCGTGGCAAATTGGAAAAAAGAATAACCCAGTTACGTTCAACTGTAAGCCGAACGACAGAAAAAAAAGTCCTGACTCTAAAAAAAATTTAGTAATTTTTGAAAGTACTGTAATTCCAACTCATTTCAGCTCCGATAAAGGTTATAGGTAAAGACTCCTTCCCAGACAGGTCAATACAGTGGAGGGAGGCAGATATATATATATATATATATATATATATATATATATATATATATATATATATATTAGTTTTAAATCGTGCAAATCAGACTACGATTCATGTAAAGCATAAAGATGGCAAATTCCGTACAGCTACTATAAGAAACCTTGAATCATTGGTTTCAATTTTGGGTTCTGATCAAGTATTTTTAAGTTTGGATGAGAAAGCACATATGACGTTAGGTACTGCAGCAGCAAATGATTAAGCACCAATTTAATGCACCTTGAGTACAGTGTAAAATTACCGGATCAGTATTTCGTGGTAGCTGATAAACTTATTGCCTCTGCTTATGCTGGTATTTTAATAAAGAAATATGGTGGAGGGAAACCTAAAGCTGTGATACACTGTTGGCTTGCATTCGTAGCGATTTGTAATCGAAAACGTTCTCTCTCTAACGCAGCGACTCATGACACAGACGTATGCAGTTCCTGAGTTACCAGCTTTATAAAACTTAATGAGACTTCGATAGGGTTTTAAGAAACCCATCTTTTTTTCGGCTTGCGACGGTGATACCTACGAAAATCCACGATAGGAACGAGTTATATCAGCTGTACAACATTTAAAAAAATTTTTTTTTTTTTACTTTGACGCTATTTAAACTGGCACAAATGCTCCAGGAAGTGCCTTTAACAGAAAGGCGCCTTTTAGTCGTGTTAAAAGATCACAATTTCGGTTCACATCTTAATTGCTACTGACACTGAGCTAGAAAAAATTGGACTTCGAGAACGCAGGCATCGTGCTGGCTAATATTTGGAGCTATTTGGCCATTGATTTTCTTGTAGTAGCCGAAAACGTGTCAGCAGAAACCAGATTGGATATCGCACAGGCAGGACGTCGAAAAATGCTACTTGGTACGCAGATTACAATTTATTAATTTTTTTTTTTTAAGTTATAGAATGCAAGGTTGCCGCGTGTCGCAGTGTGACTATCTAGGCTGCGACTAATGTCTCTTAGGATTTTTTTTTTCTTTCTATCACCTGTTTTGATTACACAAACTTAAGACTGGTCTGTAACGTGGAATAGGACGACTTAAATTTACTCTGCTGTTACTACCGTTGTCTTTGTATCTCCGAGCGTCGTCACATTTGAAGCAAGTTCCATACGATGACTATTGCCCCAGTTTCGAATCATGCTTATTTAAACGATCGTATGGTCTTTGGGGCGCATATTTTTCATCATACGATGCCATTAAACAAATGTATGCAATCACACCAGAGCCAACAAGATGTGTTGCCCTTTACGAAGATTCATCAATTAATTGCAGCTAGACGTTCCAGGGAACGTCTCTGATGAAGAATGACTCAATTGGGTGAAGATTACGTGGAATGCTACCAATATAATGCAAATCGAGAACGATGTGCCTGCTATCCTACTTAGCAGGCAAAGAGGAACGTGTTTAATGACATGAATTTGGCACCCTTCGATTGGTTATGTTTCGCTTTTTTTTTTTTTTTTTTTGGAACATTACAAATATTTTTGATTTCATTGAGAATTAAATAATTTTGGAAGCAGTATTTTACTTTTTAGATTTAAAACTGCAAAACGTGCTGCTTTAGACAAGGAGAGGGTATGACTGTAACAAAGAGGAACTCCAAAAACCAAATTCATGTCACATTTCTGAGTGGCCCCTAACTTTGTAGCTTAACCTAGCTAAATGTTGCCGGTAAAGGCAAGCCTCCTCTACAGAAGAGGCAATACTATTTTTTTCCCTTATCAAAACCCTTAGCTTTCAACATTTGTTATATGAAACTGAGAACATGGCATAATGTAGGTGAGTAATACACACAAGTACGAATATTTTTTTTTATTTCACCGATAATTAACTCTTAAAACATTTATGTAGAGTAGCTTAAGTAATTGAAGATTCGAGTTACGGAAAGACGTCTGGTGGTGGTCACTCTTGCGGCAGGGAAATAAATTGCTCCGGGTGCAGCGACTGCATGGATAGAGGCCTGGACAGCGGCCGCTCCTCCAAAGGCGTTGGCGTAGGGAGCCTGGCGAATGACGCATCGCTGGAGGACGAAGATGCGGGCGCCTCCACCTCTCTGAAGAAGCGGTCCACGAACGGCGCACGGGACAGCAGGGAGAAAGCTGCGCCCACTTGGAAGACCACCAGCGCCGTGGCGGCACGACTGCAGAGCGTCAGCGTCTGTCGCACCCGACACGGCGGGGGATTCAGGGTCGGTCCGGCTGTGGGCATGGTGGTCTCATCTGGTGCCATCAACGCCGAAGAAGACGTCTCGGGTACAACCATCTCCACACCTGAACAAGCGAACACGACAGGTAACGCAAACGCCACCTGCTTTCAACATCCACACTGCTACAGTGACACGACAGCTGCCCTTTGGACAACATTGGCTGGAAGTGTGAATGTCTCTTGTCACGCTTACGGAGGAGGAAATACTACAAAACGTATGTTAAATAAAGTCACTAGTATATATAAGTTACAAGTTATTGTTGAAATAACTTCATTCGTTATAAATTTGTGCATGATAAACCACGATTCCAAATATTAAATGTTTGACAGATTACAAACGTTATGTACGCTACGTATCTGACGTCTACTGCGCGTTAGACAACTCACCAGGTGCTGCCACATTCAGTTTTTTCTCCAGTTTGTCCATCCAGCTGTCCACGATCCTGATCAAGTTGTAATATTTCTTCATTATTATTTTACCAGCCCTGTTAAGTTTCTTCCTACCTATTTCGTTTACAGCTTCAGTTTTATCCAGCGCGGGACGGATGATTATTATCTGTTGCGTGATAGCATTGTACAGCTGAAAAGGAGAAAGATTTGTTATACAGTTTTCACTGAACTGTTTTCAAGTTTACATTTACTAGCTGTTACCTTTTCCGGTGACTCCTTCACTGCAGGAAATTTCTTCTCTATTACTACCAAACCTTCGCTGACTGCTTTGTCTACATTCTGAATAAGCGGCACCAAGCTACTCACTTTGCTTTCTGCAAGTTTGAGAACGGAGCCGACAACTTTTTCGGTCAAGTTAAGTGACCAGGTGATGATGCTGGCCTTTTGCTTTACAGAGCAATAAGCGTCTCTGCTTTTCTGGAAAGCAGTTACTATTGCTGGCCAGCGTTTCAGCAGCTCAGCCGTCTTGTATGTCTGCTCTGGTACCTCCGCAGCTACAGGCTGCTGGACCGGTACAGTAGCAGGTGCTGGCGGAACAGAGCTCTCAGCCTGGGGTAGCTTTCCTTCTTCACGATTAAAAGCCATTGGTTGAGGCATGTTGTCTCTTAAAGCTAATAATAAAAACATATATTTACCACTGAAATGTTGCAGAATTCAGCTCCCCATAATCAGTCATATCTACATACTTACAATCACAATAGTTATCAGTAATAGAGGACCACCACAAGACTGCTTTCAGATTTCGCTGAGGCGGGAATTTATAGGATTCAGGCGCACGACATTGTGCATTCAACGGCAGACGGCGCGATCCTCGCGGCTGTTATCAACGTTACCTGTAGCTGTTTTATGCGCATGCTATTCTTAAAGTAAATACCAGCATCATTTATTTACCATTTAGATGTATAGAAGTGGATTCACCTAAATAAAATACTTCGGTAATATGAATAAACGGAAGCGCCACGGCGCAACCGCTTGCTACACCAGCGCCACATACGTGAAATTTCTGTCGGAAAACTTTAGTCCGAATCAGCGAGGAAATGTGTACTTACATGGAGACACTGCTCACTTACACATTTGACGCTTCTGTTTTCACGACTGATAGCGCAGTGAGATTAGAGCTATCGCTGTTACATACGGTACGAGGTGCTACGTTCGTCTGCGAAAGGCCCAGTAATCGTGAAATTCCTGGAGTTTTGATAGTCTACATTAGTTGCTTTGAGTCTTTGTTGACGTTTAAAAGTCGGCGTTTGTTGTTGTCGAGTGATGTCTTCAAGTAGTCATATTCGTGAACCACAATTTAGTTTACATTTGCTGTAAAGAAACGTTGCAACATGTATTTCGAATAACCGACATCGCCTCGTGATTATCATAATTTGGCAGTATTCGGATGGCACATAGATTTTCATGCGTAATTTGATGTGATGGACTCTGTCCCCGTCCTACTGTGCTGCGGGCGGATTCTTTTTTTCCGTTGCCTGAAGTCGTCCGGTCGTTCAGAAAGTCACTCTGGTACTAAGCTTGGTCGATTGAAAGCGAAAAATCTGTTAGAAATATTGATTCACACGAACTTCTTTTATGTTCATTTGGGGAAGCCGGTGGTACTGTATCCTTTGCGTGTGCTATGGCGTACCCAGCGAGGGGTAGCAGGAGGCTCCTTTGAAAAGAACCGATGTCTCATCCGGTCCCACTAGACTGAGTTATCAACTCAGTATCATTTAAAGGTAAAGCGGAGCGTATCGTGGGTAGTGGCTAGTAGAAAGCTCAACAAAGGATATTTTTTGTGACATTTCACATCTGTTTCGTAAATCTTCGAAATAAACGTGCTGCTGATAGCCTCTCCCTGCCCTTCTCGGGCAACAATCTGGTGCAGTGGTTCTCAATCCGGGGATAGTAAAATGAAACTTTGATGGCTTAAAGGAAAAAGGATAGATTTCGGTCACGAAACTAAATTATTTTTAAATCATTTCTATTACTGGTACCTCTATTTTGGCACTGTAGCACTGATTACATAAATTGGCTAAATTGTGTGTAGGACCCCCTCCTCCCTGAAATCTTGGTGGTGATGGACGGGCCTGTAGAGCAGCCCGATATCTGTTAATTGGAAGGTGACAAATTGGTTGTGACTTGAAGCCAACGAGTGTCAAAGCAGAAAATCTGGTTGTGGTAACAAATTAACCGATAGTGAAGCGCATAGTTTACGTCTGCACCGTACTGAAGAGGCAAGGGGCTCAAATACGTAACTTATATCCATAAATTACCAATACCTAAATTTTCATTTCAAATACTTGCATTAACGCATGTGGTGGTTACAGATTGTGAAACGACTGTGTGAGCATCTTCCCATGTACTCCTCCCACTACACACGCGCACTGTACTTTGTATCATGCATATCCATGCTTACGACATATCATAAAAAGTGGTGTGTGTGTGTGTGTGTTTGCGTTTGCAACACCTCCTCCTAACCACTGCACGGATTTCAGCCAAACTTGTTAAATACACACATTACTGTCAGGTGACAGTGGCTGTGGGAGTAAGAGCCACCTACCTGTCAAATGATTGGGGAGGGGGAGGGAGGGGGGGGGGAGAATGAGAGCACTTAGTGACTTGTGACAAACTTTACACCTAACTTCAAACCTTTGACATTTTTTCCTCACTGGCAGCCCCTACAAAAATGATGAAAGTAAGAATGTATGTTTGCTTACTGCTTTCCTGCTGTTCATGCAGTACCGCATCAGGCACGACATAATTTCTTCTTTACTATTAACTGTATTCAAGACACATTTTGTAAACACATGCACATATGCCACTGCGCATGTCATTGTATGTGGATGAAACTGTCCACAGGATCTGATCCATCAGTTCTTGCAGAACATCTCGCGACGCATTTTGTGACAGCATTGGCGTTCCCCCCCCCCCTATCCTGCTACCTTTCTCTGGCAGAAACGCAGATTTCAACACACCCCTCTCTGTTTCAACCCCACCAAGCTGAATTCCGTAATGAATCCTTCACTGAATGGAAATTCTTGCAGGCTCTTACCTCTTCACATTACACAGCTCCAGGCCCGGATTCCATCCACAGACGATCCAACACTTGGATGTTGCCCAAAGGCAACATCTACTCAGGTTCTTCAACCGCATTTGGCTCTTGGGTGCCTTCCCCTCGAAATGGCAAGACACCATAGTTATCCCTATACTTAAGCTCAGGAAGAACTCGATGTCTCTCGACAGCTACCAACTGGTTACCCTGACCAACTTCCTTTTGTAAACTGCTAGAGGGGAGAGTTAGCTTCAGATTATGTTGGGTACTCTAATCTCAGGGCCTTTTGTCCCCATATCAGTGTGGCTTTCGGGAAGGACGATCTCCAACAGACCATTTACTCAGACTGGAAACAGCAATCCGAAAGGCTTTTGCTCAATGCTGACACCTTATCACAGTCTTCTTTGACATGTAACACACACAAGACATGGCTTGGCACTATCGCATTTAGCTAACCTCCATGACCGGGGCTTTTGCGACCTCCTTCAGATTTTTATCCAAGAGTTTTTTATTCCACTGGCGCTTCTGGGTTTGCATTGGGACTTCTCGGATCCAGGAGAATGGTATCCCGTGGGGTTGTGTGTTAAGTGTCACTCTCTTCCTCATTGCCAACAATGGGCTTTTGACCTCTGTTGGGCCTCTGTTTACCTGGTGTTTGTGGACGATATTTGCATCTGGTGGTGCTTCCACTTGGTAGCATCTGCTGAGTAACAGCTCCAAGGCACCATCCAATGGGCTTCTGCATGTGCCATCCCCCTTCCAGTCTGCTCCCTCCAAAATGCAGGTTATGCACTTTTGCTGTTGACCCACAGTACACCCCAAACTTAAGTTAGGTAACCAGTACCTAGATGTTGTAGCAGTCCCATTTCTTGGGCTTATTTCTGACAAAAAGCTGACTTGGCTGCCCCATATTCGCCACCTGAAGGCTACCTGCATTTGGAACCTTAATGTTCTCCACCTCCTGGTCCACATATGTTGGGGCACAGTCCATGCTACCCTTCACCACCTTTATTGTGCTCTGGTTTTGTCCAGACTTATGGTTGTCAGGTTTATAGCTCGGCAGCTGCTTCCGCTCTAAAACTACTGGGCCTTGTTCATTACGGGTTGTCTGGCAATTGCTGCCATTTGCACTAATCCTGTAGACAGTCTCCTTGGAGAAGTAGGGATTTTGACTCTACAAATAAGACTGAGCCACCTCCTGGATTCTCATGCCATCATCATTGGATTCCCTGCCCATCCTGTGTACCCTGTTCTCTTTGCAAATGAGGAATGTCTCCCTCCTGACCTACACCCTCGGGTGGGATTGCTGGTTGGAATGTCTCACTTCTCTCTCTGGGATCTGCATCTGCTCTCCCTGGAATGTGCTCTGTGTATTTCCTCCGGACCCCCTGAACCCCCCTCCTTCCCCCCCCCCCTCGCCTCCTGCTGTTGCTCTTGGATAGTTCCTTGACTAGGGATTAGTGCTGACCTGTTCCAGCGTCCTAAAGTCTCTAATGCCCCTATGATATTCTGACAACTTGTATGTTCCATCCTTAAAGAGCTCTGGGGTGCTAATATCCGATGGTTCTAAAACAATAGAATAGGTGGGATACTTTCTCTCCTACTGGCATGGTACATCATTTACTGCAGGGATCATGTAGTGTTTTCACAGCAGAGCAGCTAGCCATTAACAGGGCCCTCAATTTTGTGTCTCAGGCCTCCCTCCATAGTGTTCTAATATGGATGGGGTGGATGAGAAAAGGGGGGGATGGGGGAAAATGGAGTGAGACTGATTGGGTGAGGGGAAGGCAGCAGGGAGATGGAATGCTAGGGATAGGGATTTCTTCAGTTTAAAATGAGGGGTCTTGCTGAAGTTATAAAAAAATACAATTATATAAAAATTCTTGTTAAAATGTGTGTGGCATAATATAGTAAAATTATAAAATTGATCGAAGGGAACTGAGAACAGGGAAAGAACGCAAGAGGGGTTAGGGGGAGGAGGGGAAAGGGGGAGGCAGGCATATGGTAGGGATGTTATGGCATTAACAAACGAGGGTCTTGTACTAAAATTGCAAAAAAATCAATTATGTAAAAATTAAATGTTGGCCAATGATGGGTAAAACTGTAAAAGAGAGAAAATAGTAAATTGGAGGGTTTAACAGTATTTTTTGTTAGGCATGTGACATTTAATAGTTAAACTGGCCATTGTTCCTTTTGTTTAATAGTTGTAAAGTATCTTCTAATCTAGAAATAATTATGGCAATTAATACAGTAAAGATATAACCATTAACGATACCTAACATCTGTTAGGTGTGAGACAGAGATGATATGGAAGTACAAAATTTTGTAAATTTAAGAAAATCTAAAGCTTTGTTACAAATTTAGTGCATAATACTCATAAACATAACCTTTCATTGTGAAATGAGATTTTATTTTTATATTTCTATCAGTTTTGTGTATTATAAATACAAATGCTTGCTAGGTGTGTGGCTATTAGGCATGTGACACTCTGTCTATAGGAACTTTAAATGCCATAGAGCTTAAAAAAATTATTGAAATATACCAGAACAGCATGATAAAAAAGAGTAAAAGCTTATCTATTCTATGAATTTATCAGGCAACCCATGATGACACCTACACTTCACAAAAAAGATGTCAGAGTGGGTCCACAGTTACACTATAAATGAGCACTGAAAATGGAATACGGCAGCAGTATACTTGAAACAACTAAATATCATACCCATGAGTCTCAACAGCAAAAACAGTTTATCCCCCCTGCCAGGTATTGATTCACCTGAAACGCGCTATGTTGTCTAAAAAGGATATAGAAACAGTGACTGCAAGTGGGCACTGATTAAATCAATAAGGAAAGTTGAAAATTTGTGCTGGATCGGGATATGAACCTGGGTCTGCTGCCTGCTAGGCAGATACTCTGACCACTAAGCCATCTGGGCATAGCAGTCATCGCAACTGCATGTACTACCCTAATATGCCTCCTGTCAGACCTAAATTCTCAACTACCCATTCCTTTGTCTTGATTCATAGTGCCTGCTGGATCAAAAATGGTTTATATTTTTTCAAACTCACCCAAAAAAGACAGCACACAAATAGGCACTACGCTGGTACTTTGTCAGAACATATTCATCTGGCCACACAAAGATAGCGTTGTTAGTTTTTATAAAATGTCTCCACTATCCCATCATGTGTATTTGGTGAAACTAAGATGCCATGTAGACTTGTCAGACTCATGCTTGAATAATGCTAATATAATGAACACACAAAGCCTGTCACATGACAGATATGCACAGTGTTATTAGATCTTTCCTTGCATGATGTTTCACTAACTACTATCTCATCGCTGACAACTTGAAGCAGACTTGCTGTATTACCACTGCCTGTTTATGGGGTGACATTGGCAGTGCTTTCTCATCTCTGCAGACAATTTTCCCTATTATATTCTATTATTCCCTAGATGATGATGATGATGATGATGATGATGATGATGATGATGATACTAGGGCATAGAAGATCTCCTTCTCACTGTTTGGCAGCTTCAGCACAGAAATATTAGCTTATATTGTTAGGCATGTGACTAGGAACCACCTGTTCAGATAGATTGTGTACAGCCATTTTGAACAATTTGGGCAATGCTGCCACATATGATTCATGGACACTAGTTGCAACTATAAATGATACAAACTTTGGAAAATACTTTCCTCTTGTTCTGGGAAGATGAAAAAAATCATCACATGCCTAACAGGAATTTTGCAATTTTCATGTTTACTATTACACCAGTCTTGGTACATTGATTTCTGGTGGTTAACTTTGTTATACTTGGAAAATACATATAATTACTTTTCATTTCATATTCCACTTTCACTAATTTCTTGGAAACTGAAATACATGTATCTTGTCCAAAATATTGCAAAAGACCCCAATTATAAAAGTGGGAATCAAGTAACTAAAACTAAATTGTCTTAAAATACTTTGTGTGTGAAACATTGAAAGTATACAACCATAAGGTTCTATAAAGTATAAAGAGTAAAATTATATGAAAATTATCATTTAAAGTACAGAATAATGGATTTACTAATAATAAGACGTGAAGTTTGTAAAATTATATTAGTGGAATTGTGTTGAGTATCTAAAACAGAATTGTTGTTATTAAATCTTAAAAATTTTAAAACACTGAAAATATAAAACCCACAAAAAGTATAAAATGATAATTTATAAAAGTGAAATTCTGTAGCAGCTAAAGTTACAGGGGACAGGCTGTGACAACTATGGTTAATTGCATTTGCTTCTACTTGGAGCCATTATACAGCATGCAGTTTTATAGTATGTACAGAAGCCAGTCTGCATGCTGACTTTATGCTGTAGTTGGAATCACGAACAATGGAGGTAGAGTTCAGTCTTGTTCTGCACACATCACCAAGCAATATTCAACAACCAATGAGCATTCAGTAGTGTTCTGAGTACCTTACTAAGAATATCATAGCCAATGAAAACATTAAATGTGAGTGTAGTGAATTTTTATTTCATTTATCATGAGAAGTCATGGCTGATGGTGGTGGTAAGTGATAATTTCTACACAAGTGGTAGATGTAACTGAAAGGATAAATGTTTTCACAAAGCTCAAAACACACACATGCTCATAGTGCAACTGTCACTTTGTAATCTTAAACCCCAACACATCACCATTAAAGTTCTCATTCTTTGCACAACTTTTTGAAAATTGCAAGTTGATTAAATTACAAAATAAGATTATCTCATTGTTGTTGTCGATGGCTCAGTATTGTCTAGGAGTATATTCTTGCAGTTGAAAATTTTGATTTCTTAGGTTCTTGCTGGCGAAATAACTGAAGAGTTGCCTGTTGCTATGAATGTCTCTTTATTATATTCTCCTTAATCACACTGACCTAACAAATTCCACATTCAAAAAACAATAATTACATTCTTGTTGACAACTTTAGCAAAATACATGCATTTCCATCAGAGGCATGCCCACCACTACTTTACATTCTGCAGTACTCACAATTTCCAAAGAGCTTACAAACTTTCTTAACAGGAGAAGAATCTTTACCAAATTATATCATTATTTCATAAATAAATCCAGAAACAAATTTAATAATTAGCATTTGTTTGCATAATTACTAATGTGAATTTTAAGCATGCCAGAAATTTTGTAATTTCAATTATTCTTAATTGAAGAGTAATTTTAACTGTTAGTACATATCGGTTCTAACACATTAATTTCATTTTTTTTTTTTTTTTTTACATCTTAGCCTGAAATATAATACATCATATACAAAATCATATGAATTCTTTTAATGCAACAGCTGAGATAATTTTAACGTACGCAAGAATCGGTAACTTACATAATATTGGTTAACTCTATAAACAAAAGGTAATGTTAGAGGAGGATGCTTCATTACAATATCCTCCTCCCAAAATTTGGAAACAGGGTGTTTACAATATTTGGTGACAGGCTCTAAGGTTGGACAAATGGTGTCCAAAATGATACCTACGATAGCAGATTGATGTGTAGAAGTATCTGATACATAATGTATTACAGAGAACATAAGAAAAATATCTACTATACAAAATTTTAAGTTAAGATCTATACAATCAAACCTTTAAAACCTTCAAAAAAGAGGAAAAATTTCAGAGCTTGAGTATACAAGGGAGCCGACTCGAAAAACTCGCAATGACTGGTATAGACCACCAAAAGTGTACTGTAATGAGTAGGAATCAATCAGCCAAATAAACAACAGTATTCAAGGATACGTTGACTCCTAATAGACCAAACTAATGGAAAAATATTAGGGCCTAAGCTTACAATGTGGGGATCAACCAATGAATCTAAACCACATCGGGTACAAACCAGCAAAAAAAAAAACGTTTCGACACAACAAAATGAATAAAGTTCATAATCATTTCAGTAAGTTAAATCAAATGCAAAGAGCAATTGAGAAGCATCTAGCTTCAATCAATGGTTGTACACACTCCTTCAGTACACACTTACCCAGCTGCAATGACCAGAGATACCCAAATACCCAAAACAGAGCTAAGCATGAGTCTGTCCACAACCCAAGATCCAATTAGATACAATACTGCAATATTCAGGATAAATTGGGGTAAACATAGTCATAGTTAGCTTTGAATGACACAATCCAGAAGCTTGAGAACCAAAAACAGCATTAAAGCAAACATGCATACATCTTATTATATTGTCCATACTAGTAAATGTCTTCGACACTGTTGTTGTTGTGGTCTTCAGTCCTGAGACTGGTTTGATGCAGCTCTCTATACTACTCTATCCTGTGCAAGCTTCTTCATCTCCCAGTACCTACTGCAACCTACATCCTTCTGAATCTGTTTAGTGTATTCATCTCTTGGTCTCCCTCTACGATTTTTACCCTCCACACTGCCCTCCAATGCTAATTTGTTGATCCCTTGATGCCTCAGAACATATCCTACCAACCGATCCCTTCTTCTAGTCAAGTTGTGCCACAAACTTCTCTTCTCCCCAATCCAATTCAACACCACCTCGTTAGTTATGTGATCTACCCATCTAATCTTCAACATTCTTCTGTAGCACCACATTTCGAAAGCTTCTATTCTCTTCTTGTCCAAACTATTTATCGTCCATGTTTCACTTCCATACATGGCTACACTTCATACAAATACTTTCAGAAACGACTTCCTGACACTTAAACCTATACTCGATGTTAACAAAGGTCTCTTCTTCAGAAATGCTTTCCTTGCCATTGCCAGTCTACATTTTATATCCTCTCTACTTCAACCATCATCAGTTATTTTGCTCCCTAAATAGCAAAACTCCTTTATTACTTTAAGTGTCTCATTTCCTAATCTAATTCCCTCAGCATCACCCAATTTAATTTGACTACATTCCATTATGCTTGTTTTGCTTTTGTTGATGTTCATCTTATATCCTCCTTTCAAGACACTATCCATTCTGTTCAACTGCTCTTCCAAATCCTTTGCTGTCTCTGACAGACTTACAATGTCATCGGCAAACCTCAAAGTTTTTATTACTTCTCCATGGATTTTAATACCTACTCCGAGTTTTTCTTTTGTTTCCTTCACTGCTTGCTCAATATAGAGATTGAATAACATCGGGGAGAGGCTACAACCCTGTCTCACTCCCTTCCCGACCACTGCTTCCCTTTCATGTCCCTCGACTCTTATAACTGCCATCTATTTCTGTACAAATTGTAAATAGCTTTTCGCTCCCTGTATTTTACCCCTGCCACCTTCATAATTTGAAAGAGAGTTTTCCAGTCAACATTGTCAAAAGCTTTCTCTAAGTCTACAAATGCTAGGAACGTAGGTTTGCCTTTCCTTAATCTAGCTTCTAAGATAAGTCGTAGGGTCAGTATTGCCTCACGTGTTCCGATATTTTTACGGAATCCAAACTGATCCTCCCCGTGGTCGGCTTCTACCAGTTTTTTCATTCGTCTGTATAGAATTCGTGTTAGTATTTCGCAGCCATGACTTATTAAACTGATAGTTAGGTAATTTTCACATCTGCCAAACCTGCTTTCTTTGGGATTGGGATTATTATATTCTTCTTGAAGGGTATTTCGCCTGTCTCATACATCTTACTCACCAGATGGTAGAGTTTTGTCAGGACTGGCTCACCCAAGGCTGTCAGTAGTTCTAATGGAATGTTGTGTACTCCTGGGGCCTTGTTTAGACTCAGGTCTTTCAGTGCTCTGTCAAACTCTTCACGCAGTATCATATCTCCCATTTCATCTTCATCTGCATCCTCTTCCATTTCCATAATATTGTCCTCAAGTACATTGCCCTTGTATAGACCCTCTATAGACTCCTTCCACTTTTCTGCTTTCCCTTCTATGCTTAGAACTGGGTTTCCATCTGAGCTCTTGATATTCATACAAGTGGCTCTCTTTTCTCCAAAGTTCTTTAATTTTCCTGTAGGCAGTATCTATCTTACCCCTAGTGAGATAAACGTCTACATCCTTACATTTGTCCTCTAGCCTTCCCTGCTTAGCCATTTTGCACTTCCTGTCGATCTCTTTTTTGAGAAGTTTGTATTCCTTTTTGACTGCTTCATTTACTGCATTTTTATATTTTCTCTTTTCATCAATTAAATTCAATATTTCTTCTGTTACCCTAGGATTTCTACTAGCCCTGTCTTTTTACCTACTTGATCCTCTGCTGCCTTCACCACTTCATCCCTCAAAGCTACCCATTCTTCTTCTGCTGTATTTCTTTCCCCCATTCTTGCCAATTATTCCCTTATGCTCTCCCTGAAACTCTGGTTCTTTCAGTTTATCCAGGTCCCATCTCCTTAAATTCCCACCTTTTTCAGTTTTAATCTACAGTTCATAACCAATAGATTGTGGTCAGAGTCCACATCTGCCCCTGGAAATGTCTTACAATTTAAAACCTGGTTCCTAAATCTCTGTCTTACCATTATATAATCTATCTGAAACCTGTCAGTATCTCCAGGCTTCTTCCATGTATACAACCTTCTTTTATGATTCTTGAACCAAGTGTTAGCTATGATTAAGTTGTGCTCTGTGCAAAATTCTATCAGGCGGCTTCCTCTTTCATTTCTTAGCCCCAATCCACGTTCACCCACTACGTTTCCTTCTCTCCCTTTTCCTACTACCGAATTCCAGTCACCCATGACTATTAAACTTTCATCTCCCTTCACTATCTGAATAATTTCTTTTATTTCATCATACATTTTTTCAATTTCTTCGTCATCTGCAGAGCTAGTAGGCATATAAACTTGTACTACTGTGGTAGGCGTGGGCTTCGACACTAACCTACGTACAAGTCCTAAAAGATTCATTTACAAATGATAAAAAAATGAATATATACTGATTTAAAACCAGTTCTAAGCAAAGAAGGGAAAGCAGAAAGGTGGAAGGGGTATATAGAGGGTCTATACAAGGTCAATGTACTTGAGGACAATATTATGGAAATGGAATAGGATGTAGATGAAGAACCGGTCGTAGTGGCCAAGCGATTCTAGGCGCTACAGTTTGGGACCATGCGATCGCTACAGTTGCAGGTTCGAATACAGCCTAGGGCATAGGTGTGTGTGATGTCCTTAGGTTAGTTAGGTTTAAGTAGTTCTAAGTTCTAGGGGACTGATGACCTCAGAAGTTAAGTCCCATAGTGCTCAGAGCCATTTGAACCATTTTTTTGTAGATGAAGATGAAATGGGAGATACGATACTGCGTGAAGAGTTTGACACAGCACCGAAAGACCTAAGTCAAAGCAAGGCCCCAGGAGTGGACAACTTTCCATTATAACTACTGACAGCATTGAGAGAGCCAGTCCTGATAAAACTCTGCCATCTGGTGAGCAAGATGTATGAGATGGCAAAATACCCTCAGACTTCAAGAAGAATATGATAATTCCAATCCCAAAGAAAGCAGGTGTTGACAGATGTGAAAATTACCGAACTATCAGTTTAATAAGTCACAGCTGCAAAATACTGGCATGAATTCTTTACAGACAAATGGAAAAACTGATAGAAGCTGACCTCGGGGAAGATCAGTTTGGATTACGTAGAAATATTGGAACACGTGAGGCAATACTGACCTTACAACTTATCTTAGAAGAAAGATTAAGGAAATGCAGACCTATGTTTCTAGCATTTGTAGACTTGGAGAAAGCTTTTGACAATGTTGACTGGAATACTCTCTTTAAAATTCTGTAGGTGGCAGGGGTAAAATACAGGGAGCAAATGGCTATTTACAGTTTGTACAGAAACCAGATGGCAGTTATAAGAGTCGAGGGGCATGAAAGGGAGGCAGTGGTTGGGAAGGGAGTGAGACAGGGTTGTAGCCTCTCCCCAATGTTATTCAATCTGTATATTGAGCAGGCAGTAAAGGAAACAAAAGATAAATTCAGAGTAGGTAATAAAATCCATGGAGAAGAAATAAAAACTTTGAGATTCGCCGATGACATTGTAATTCTGTCAGAGACAGCAAAGGACTTGGAAGAGCAGTTGAACGGAATGGATAGTGTCTTGAAAGGAGGATATAAGATGAACATCAACAAAAGCAAAACAAGCATAATGGAATGAAGTCGAATTAAATCGGGTGATGCTGAGGGAATTAGATTAGGAAATGAGACACTTAAAGTAGTAAAGGAGTTTTGCTATTTGGGGAGCAAAATAACTGATGATGGTCGAAGTAGAGAGGATATAAAATGTAGACTGGCAATGGCAAGGAAAGCATTTCTGAAGAATAGAAATTTGTTAACATCAAGTATAGATATAAGTGTCAGGAAGTCGTTTCTGAAAGTATTTGTATGGAGTGTAACCATGAATGGAAGTGAAACATGGACGATAAATAGTTTGGACTGGAAGAGAATTGTGGTGCTGCAGAAGAATGCTGAAGATTAGATAGGTAGATCACATAACTAATGAGGAGGTATTGAATAGAATTGGGGAGAAGAGGAGTTTGTGGCACAACGTGACAAGAAGAAGGGACCAGTTGGTAGGATATGTTCTGAGGCATCAAGGGATTACAAATTTAGCATTGGAGGGCACCGTGGAGGGTAAAAATTGTAGAGGGAGACCAAGAGATGAATACACTAAGCAGATTCAGAAGGATGTAGGTTGCAGGAAGTACTGGGAGATGAAGAAGTTTGCACAGGATAGAGTAGCATGGAGAGCTGCATCAAACCAGTCTCAGACAACAACAACAATAGAAGGTTCAAATGGCTCTGAGCACTATGCGACTTAACTTCTGAGGTCATCAGTCACCTAGAACTTAGAACTAATTAAACCTAACTAACCTTAAGGACATCACACACATCCATGCCCGAGGCAGGATTCGAACCTACGAGCATAGCGGTCGCTGGGCTCCAGACTGTAGTGCCTAGAACCGCACAGCCACTCCAGCTGGCCAACAACAGAAGGGTAAGGCCAAAAACAATGTTTTAGATTGACTCAGGAAAATCAATTGAATCTGAGTTTCCCATTTGGGCACAATCACCAGGAGAACTGAGCTTAAAGACCAAGACAGAGCCTTCATATTCATATCCCCTATTTTGTCAATATACTTGAGTAGATATGCATTTATTTGAAAAGATATTTCGTTACTAAATTTGTAGAACAATTGGTTTCATACTACATTTTTATATGGTTTTTATGTCTCTGGTATGTGATTATCAAGCAATAAATTTTTTGAGTATACATAATTTTTTTTATTTTACTGTGTTGTGAATGTTCATACTCAGATTTCTGATGCACGGAACAAGTTATATGGTGTATATCAGTTTAAACCTCATTATACAATTTACAATAGTTTCTTATTGTTCTGTCACTGGCAACTGCTGCATTGTAATATTGGAATGCAGAGTACCATCTAGGACATGTGGCACACTGTGGAGACATCTGTTTGTAGTTATAGGCCGGCTTGCAGGCGGTGAACGTCCCTCTGGAGTTGGTTGGATACTGGCATCAGGGATTACATGCAGCTCATTGCTGTTGGTGAACATGAAAAATCATATGGCAGTACCAGATATTCTCCTGAGTAAATATATTTACAGTAAACAGAGAAAGTTTTTCACAGTACATAAAAATTATAAACTACATCACAAAGTTGTGGTTCATGTTCAATGTTTCATTCAGATCTATATGTTATTGGGGTCTTTTGAATTTCTTGTGTCTCTCTACAACAGATACATGTACATTTCATTGAATTATGGAATAATTTTACAGTTTATAAGTGTTATTTATTTGTCATGATCAGTCAGTAAGTCCATACACATTTCACATCATGACACAGGATACAAGCACTTTCTAAGTGTCCTTCTACCTCCACTGTGTGCGTGAAACAATATCATTTCATTTTGCAAAGTCTGTCAGCATGTGCTATATTCCTGACCAACAATTAGCAAGGGAGTTCTTATTATTGCATGACCATGTTCCTTTCATGCTGCCAACATCATTTACTGAAGTAAAGTTTTGTGCTGTGAGCTATTCGCCAAGATCATCCAGAGTTTTTGTCTTTTATGTATAATACAGTCATGTCTGTATACAGCAAGCTCCACAAAAAGGTAAGTAAGACATTAGTTCATCACAATTTTTTGGCATATGTTTTATGTAGTCCATATTGATGAATAGTGTTTTGCTCGCACTTGAGTGTCCATTTACTGTCACTATGGATATAAAGCACTAACATCAGTTTTTCAGAGTATATGTTAGCATCTTCACATTTACATGTTTGCATACCAACACCCAGTTCCTATTGTTTGAGTTGGCACCCATCACACTATTTATTATACTTTCTTCATGCCACAGATACAAAATTAATTTGCCCCCACATGGATAGCACTTACATCAGGTAAAGATTCTAGGATTACATTCTTATTATAAAAGTCTTTGAAATTATTTTAATATTTTGTACATGGCTGGAGCAGCAACCACAGTATGAAATCTTAGTGAAGAAATAATAAGCAACCAATAAGTTGTCACTAATATCCATCTGAAGAAGACATTTTTATAAACAGTTAAACCCTGCTGACAGGGTTTAATTTAAATTCAAATCTCAACCATTTTAAAGTGCCCACCATATCACACAATTAATTAAATATTTGATACATATTTTTTAATTGTTACAAGAGACTTTGATTGATGCACTCAACCAGAAGGGGATTTAGTACATGGACAATGAACAATTTTTATGATATGTAGACAGGCTGGATAGGGCAGTAGAAAGAAACATGTACCATAACAATTGAAATGATAGAGATCACAATGGTAACAACTACAGAAGCAGAGATAATGGTAATTTCAATCAGGGTCAAAATGGTAATAGAGACAGAAATTTGAACCTCAGCAGAACAGGAATAATGGGGATAACCATTGGCAAAATAATAGCAGAAACAATTATAGAGGCAACTATTCGGGGAATGGTGGTCCACCTCAATGAAGGTCCACAGTTTTGGGACAAAGAAACATAACAAGAACAGGACCCACAATTTAAATGTACATTTAGACAATAATAATAGTATAAATAATGTATCACAGGTATCTGAAGTTGAACAGAAGAAACGTCAGATTTCTCATTTACGATGTGATCATAAGTTTTGGTATACTATGTTTAACTACAATGATGTAGATACTAATCACAAATCAGAGTGTGAGAGTAATGAGAATTTTGATGTAGTATGTACTAATGATTTCTTATCTTGGTCAGAAAACAGTGTTATGGATATATGTAAAGCAAGTGAGGACTGTATTGGATATGAATTAGGTGGTATTTTTGATGTAGATGTGAACGAGAGCTGTGAAATGACTGAGGTTGGTAAGTCTGAGACTGGTAGCTTATTGCAAATCAATGTACATGAGGTATGTGACTTTGGTAGTGATGAGTCTTGCATTGTTAATGGTGTTATTGATGAAGTAGTTTTTGAAGAACATGATGATGATGATGAGGAGTATCAGGTTTTTGTGGAGGTTAAGAATAATGACATTTCAGAGTTGTTTGCGAATACAGTAAGGCAGGTGGTGCTTGTGATGATGTGAGAGTCATGGAATACCAGACCAGTCAAAGCAGTTTTTCATGAACATCATGCAGAGTAATGATCCAAACACTTAAGGTGGGTTATCTGTAAGCCTAGAGCATAAAGGTGATTTTTTTAAAAATTTGTTTGGTATCATATTGATGATAACATGGATAAATTTGCATTCTAGAATAAGTTGTCTGTGGTTAGTCAATATTTGTATCCAAATTGGTGGAATGAAGTAAAAGAAGATCTAAGTAGGAAATGTTATTTTGGCAGTAATATATTTTGTGTTCCTTTTCTAATAAGTGGTGATGGTTGTGCTATGGAACCCATTCAGTGTGTTCAATCTTTACCTGGCAACAAGGGTAACCAAAGTAATGCTACACCACCGGTAAAGCTGTTAAAACCTTGCAAAAACCGTGTGGTACATGTATCATTTGTTGAATGGTACTTAAGATAGGTAAATAAATTAGTAAAATCAATGTGAAGTGAAGTAGAAATTAGAAAATAAATGAAAAACTTAGTTTAGTTTAGAAGAATTACACACTGGCAAACAGCGGGCAGAGCAGCAGTGACAGAAGAGCCAATGACCATGAAATCAGCATGTCAGGAGAAGCCATCACCCTCCCCACATAAGCGGAAGCTGTCGATTCAGCCGTCAGGGCATCGCCCAACCGGCTCACGTGTTTCTCAATTGTCACATGTAATCACAGGCACTCGTCTACATTCCAAGAGCCAATGACCGACGTTAAGAAGATTCTTCGAGAAGCTTTTCAACGTGACAGAAGAGGCAATGGCCATGAAGTCATTCACCTCCAGTGAACTGAAGTAAATAAATACGCAAGACGCAGTGGGCCCGACGGGAGTAGTTTTCAGTTACAGTATAGTTCAGTTGGTGCTGAAGACCATCCTGCAGTAAGAGACTACATCGTACACAGAAGCACCAAATCCGCTACTGTAATGGAATAGCCAGCAGCAGCCTTGCCGCCAGAAGACAGAAGTTAGAAGGTATTTGAAGACTGATTTTTACGTACCCGGGTGACTAGTGAGGACGGGAAGGAGACGGACTCACATCAGCAGTCATCTGTGACCTGGGATGAAGATCTGACAGCCGAAGACTGGCAGGCTGGAGTCCGTTGTTCGAGTCTGGGACACTGGCCTTCCCCCGCCACGCCGCTCTGCTAGCCGACGCACAACCCTGACACACATGGCCACTTAGAAAAGAGAAACACTGGGACACCACATCCAAGGTATCACCATCCGATTCATGACTTCGTTCTCAATAATTAAACGGGCCACAGTGTGATGTGCGTCTCCAGTCAACTGGGCGAAACGGTGACACGAGATACATACCGCCAGGCATAATCAGACGCCGCCGCTCACGCAGCATGAAAGCTTCGCAGATGACACAGCTGCCTCTCTCCCAGCCAGAACAATCCAGTAAGAACACCATTGTACAAAACTTTCAATAAAAGTTATCTTATGTAAAAATGCTGTTTCATTCTACCTCATACCCGAGCCAAGGAAGAACCCACCCTGCCCATATGCTTTTAAGAGAGAAAAAGTAATT